>NW_022900933.1:1862477-1878638 GCF_012274545.1 Fukomys damarensis
AAAAAAAAAAAAAAAAAAAAGGCAGAAAGAAAGGAAGAAAAGAATATAGACCTGGTTGATTTTAGCCTCTGTGTGTTCTGGGGAAGTTATTTCAGTCCCTGAATCATATGTCTAAAACAAAGGTAAGATTTTCTTTCTCAAAGAGACTAAGAGGATTAAGTAAATGACATAAATCAAGTTGCTTAGTGATTTTCCCCCAGTCACCAAGCTAGCCAATGGTGGATTCAGGTCCCTTGGGTCCCCACACCTATGTCCTTATTACTGTACTTGCTACTTTTTGTGGATTTTAAAAGTGAAATCATTATTAAAGGAAATCCTCAGTACTGTGGTCTTTGTAACTGGAAACACTCTGTTTCACAACATTCTTGATAATAGCTTATCCAATATTCCTCTTTTATGACGGTAGTTAGAAAAAGAATGTTACTATTAAATCCAAGAAATTCCTTATGAAGCTTTTAAAATTCATCTTACTTGAAGTCTTCGTGGTGGATGCCTTTTAATAATACTTGTTTCTCCAGGTTCCAGAGGAATGTCAAAATACATGTCCCTGGGTGCTAGAAGGATTGGAGGAGAAACAAGAATAAACCTTTAAAAACAATTTATCATTAAATTGGGGGAATCACTAGCCAACCATTAGACTTTAACACAATCCTGTACCTTTCCAATTATATATGTCTAACCTATAGATTGAATGTGAAGATGAAATACATAAAGTAAGTAGGGGCCCTACATGAATGCAAATAATGTTAGTCTAATTTCTGCTTTCCTGCCCAGTTATTATTTAGAAGAAGACAGGCAAAATTAACAATGTATTCGCTGCAAATGTTATCCAAACATAGAATTTGGTCTGGGAAATAGGAACTTAATGATTTATATTAATTCCATGAAATCCCCTCCCCCAAAATATAGGAAATCAGAACCCATAGTTTTACGAAGTAAAAACAAACTATATCTTTTCAGAGGAAATGGAAATCGGTGGGTACATGACTAGAGGGAGAGAAATGTGACCCAGAAACGGGGCATGAGCGCGAGGTAGGAACACGCTGTACTTGGCATCAGGTGACTGCAATGAACTAGCCCCTAGCTAGGGGATTCTCCCAAGTTACCTCCGTAGTACAACGCAGGAGGGACGACGGGGGAACGTGAGGGGTGTTTGGATACATATTTACTATGACGAAAGACGCTCCATTAACCCCCTTTAAAACACTCTCCCCTATTGCTCTTGCCACTTTCGGAAGCAGATCACTCTTTTGTGAGTGTCTTTATGAGGTGTCCTAAACAATCATGGTGAATGCTGACGTCTACGGCCATCCAGCGGAGAGGCAGGCTCACGACAACGTTACAGCGAGTCCTCATCTACCTTGTTCATTGGATCTGAGACCGTGAGACTTCAGGCTCTTCCCCAAAGTTGGAGCGACCATGAGAGATAAATGTTTTGAGCAGATTTGGAACTGAAGACACAGAAAAGAGGACTCAGAACGTGAAGAATGGTAGAATCGGTGGGTTGGAAGAGGGCAGGGGATCGTGAGGGGGATTAATGGCAATGTGCTTTTTACTGGAACAATATTTTTTATTTCAACATTCATTGTATTTGTGTGTGTGTGTGTGGTTCCGGGGCTCAAACTCAGGCCCTTGCACTTGTGAGGCAGACAGCGGAAAATCTGAGCCAAGTCCCCGGCCCTTCACTGTAGTTTTTGATCGTATTTGGTATTAATATTTCCCACAAAAGAAAGCCAGCCCCTGACGGGAAACAAGGAGGCACACCAGATCCACTGCGAATTTTGTGTGTTAGCGCAGCAGTTATCCCAGGCTCGCGGAACTTTGACTACGATTAAACTGCTCTAATGAAGTCCCAGGGCTTCCCTCTTAGCGATCTGGATGCACCTTGATTTCTAGACTGTTCTGTACGCTCTCCTACATTCCCACTTGGCATTTTAAATGGGAAAATTTCTGAGTAGCTGTGGGCCATCTTAAGACATTAAATAACCATTTTAAGGGCTTTGTACTCTCTCTGACTTTTAGGGGGATGGTAACTGTCCTCTTCTCCATCAAATGATGCCACCACATTGAGTAGGATGGAAACAACAAAATACTGTGTTTAAAAACATAAAACTTTTGGCAAAATTTTTTCAGAGAAAGTCCTTCTGACTGCCTTTTTTTTTTAAGATGGTCTTGCTATGTAGTTCAGGCTGTCCCTAAACTCACTATGTAGCCCAGGCTGGGCTTGAACTCACCACAATCCTGCGGCCTCAGCCTCCCAAGTGCTGGGATTACAGGCGTGCACCTGGCTGCTTCTTATTTTTACACTATGGTGTGAGTGACATCACTCAATTACTCAGATAGATTCTCCCAAGATGGCACCGGCTTTGTCAGACAGTTGTTTTCATCTCTGCTTTTAAGTGAAGCAAATCAACAAAGTATGTTGCCCAAGGTGATATGATTTGTTACCTGGTGGAGCTGGGGTTAGAATACGGGCCCCTAAAAATAGCATTCTGAATGTTAGGAAAGAAGGAAGGTAGATGATCTCTGTTGGAGAGGACGGGCTTTAACTGGAGGTTAATACCTGAGAGGGACCACGCTGGCAGGTACACACCAGAGCGGCCCCTCTTACAGGCCGAAGGGTTTATAGGGGGTTTGTAAGAAGGGGTGGTGGCTACCTTGATCAGGGCTGCTCTGTAACTTGTGACGGCCAGGCTGCTGTCCCCGCTGTGTTTCTCTGCTAGGGCTCCTCATCTCCAAAGCCAGTGGGGACGGGCAAAGCTGCCTTCCGCATCTTTGCCTCTTAACAAGAGCCATAAATCCTGCGGGTTAAACTAGCCATGACCCAGCTGTGTTGGCAGTGGTCTCATCCCTCCGCGGAATGCTTACCATTCCCTGGTGACTTATAAGTGTGACTGACAAGTCCACGTGAGGTCCCAAAGTACTAAAAACAGCTCTCACCATCCAGTTACCAAATTCTTAAAATTCTGGATTGGGGTTTGGATAAAAAAGGATCCAGTGAAACAAATAGGAAAATTTCCACTCATGTGAAACTAAGAGGGAAATTCCCGCTCCTGTGTTTAAGTAGTTAGAGAACATAAAAAACAGGCTGCAGAGCTGACAATTCCACAGAAAATAGCCGTGGTAATCATTCTGGGCACGATCACCAAAGAGAACTTAGTTGTGTTAGTCCAGAAAGTGCAAATAGGACACAACTATATGTAGACATTATATACCTATGTTTCTCTTCCCTAGCTGAAATGTCTGCTTAATTATCACTGGTCATCCTAAACTCTTTTACGTATTTTACAAAATATTCCCGGATGATTTATAACCACTTCATCTAAGAGAACTCCATCAGAATGGGAAAAAATTCTCAGTCCCCAGATGAAGAATACAGGGTCAGGGGAGGGGTGACTCATCCACTCATCTGTATTGCAGGAAATCGATTGTTTGGGGATGGTTTAAAAAAATCATTTTAAAGTGCTGCTTTCAAAGCTACCAAGCCTCATGCATCGAACTGTACCGGAGATAACAATTTAAATAAAGAATCTAGCAGAAACACGATTGCTATCATCTATTATATCAGTATTTATATAATTCTAGTACTCTGGTAAAAGTAGATATAAACATTGGAAACACTGTAGTCTAAACTGCAACAAGGTGATTTTTCCTCCTCCTTTGGAATGGTGAAAACAGTTTATACAATCATTGTAATATACCGGAACACTTTCAACTGGCAGGTATTCAACCCCCACTGAAAGCAATTCTCTTACATCTCAGTAGATTAGAGACGTTCTCGGCTTATGGAGACAGGGGAATGTGGCCCAAGTACACAGGTGTCATGCTGGGTTTTATGCTTACCTGCAGAGTACCGTCCGTACCAGTTTCCTCGAAGAGGAGGTAGCTGACCTTCCAAAGCTCTGTTCTGGTCCTGCAGTCTTGTGAACAAATACAAATTCTCTTCTTCCGGGTTCTGATGAACTGCAAAGCTCAGAGGGCCGGCGGAAGGGGTCTCTGCTTCTTTGCTTTGAAAAGGTGCTACTTTAGTCACCCGAGGGTGAGCCTTGGAGTAGCTCAGACCCATTTCCTGAGAAGGAGGTCCAACGGAAAACCACGATGGAGGCAGTTCTGGGGCCTTTCATGTAGCTTCTTTTAATTAAGGAATTCCAGAAGTTACCCTAGCTTTGCAGAGATGTCCCTGCCTTCGTGACGTCCTTCTGGCTCTTTCCCCACACAGTAACTCTGGCTACTTCCTGGGAGGCTGGTTTCCCCGGAGAATTCCCTTCAAGTTCCTACTTTGTCATTCCAGACCCAAAGAATCCAGGTAAACATTGACTTGGTTACACCACTTTCTGAGAAACTTAGTGGTAGGAACAGAAACCACTGTTGATTATTAAACACATACCTAACTCAAGGAAGGCTGTTAACAGAAACATAGCCAGAGGTTTAGGGAAGTCTTAAACCTGACCCTTTAATCACCAGTACCTCTGTAAGAATGAAAAGCTGAGAACAGTGAAGTTATGTTTGGAGATAGAGGACGCTTGGTAACTGTGGAGGCCCTTGGTAATCTTTAACTTTAAGGAGGGAACATGTCCTCCAAACAGAAGCCGAAATGGTAGCGTGGCTGAAGCTCTGTTTCATTTTTCTATCCGGGGCTTGAACTTCCTTGGAGGGCATGGACAGCACGTGGGAAGGCATCAGGAATTTTCTTCCCTTGGGAATGAGGGAAGAAACTTCTTGAATAAATAGTCCAAATATAAATTGTTTTCAAAGATAGCCTGTAGACTACATTTTTAAAAAGTAGGGGGAAGAGAAAGATTGGAAAATATGGGTCAAAATGTTGAGTAGTGATTTTTGAATGGTGGGCTTATAGGTGATTTTTATTTTACTCTTTATATTTAGAAACGGGACTCACTGTGATGTTCTAATTGTTTGGGACCACAGATTACATGCCTTCATCATAACGCCATAGAGAAATTTTAAAACGAACATTTCTTAGCCTGCTGTGGTGGCCCACACCTGTAATCCTAGCACTCTGGGAGGCGGAGGCAGGAGGGCAGAAAGTCCATCCCAGCCTGGGCAATTTAGTAACTTAGTGAGATTTGTCTAAAGAATAATAATAAAATAAAAAGGGCTAGGGATGTAGCTTAGTGTGAAGGTACTGGGTTCAATCCCTAGGACTGAATTTTTTCCCCCCTCATTTTGGTAAAATATTCGCTAAGGGCTAAGATGATATCTGTAAAGTCTCGAAAGCCAGTGAGAAGGGTTTGGCTCTGACGGCGTCTGTATTATTTAATTTGGAGAGCCTGTATCATTGAGGAATCCAGTTAGTTGAGGAACCGACTGAGGAAATGAAAATGCATTTCCAGGATTATGTCTCTTCATTTCTAGCCACTTCTGAGCACCGTGCTGTCCTCAGCTTATTCAATTTACTGGTCTGTATAACGGGCTTAATAATAATACTTCACAAAGAATGAATTGTTCGGTCCCATTTCCAGCCGTTAGCGTAACACTTGGCATGCAGTAGCTCCGTCGGCCTTATCTGGGGTGCTCTTCTTCCTAGAAAGCACTGCTGCTTGGCTCCTTCTTCGTAAGATAGTCCTTGTCAGAATCCATTAAAATACACATACGCCTGTAATCCGAGCACTTGGGAGGCTGAGGCAGGAGGATCGCTGTGAGTTCGAGACCAGCCTGGGCTACATAGTGAGTTCCAGGTCAGTCTCAACTACATAGTGAGACCCTGTCTCAAAAAACCAAAACCAACCAAACGAACAAACAAAACACATACTCCTGTCTGAAAGAGTCTACATCTAAGTACAGAAAAGGCCCAGGAGGAACAAGGAGGGTAAATCAATTGAGTCTATTTAACTGAAACAAACGACAGTGCTTAAGAAATATCTTTTTAAAAATCTTCATATGTTGAAAGAATTTTATTAAAATCTTGGTGAAATTTTAAAACTGTATTAAGTGAAAAAAGAATTTAATCTCATTTGTAGAGTTACATTATGAAATACAATTTCCTAACCACTAAAATTGGGACACATTAAAAAGCTCTCCACTACCAAAACCTATCATCACTTCCCAAATTATGTGTGATCCTTTATCCATAAACTCCGAAGTCCAAATGACTGTGATTATTTATTAGTGTATGTAAAGATGATAAAGTATGCTGTCATCCGTAATGGAGTTCGTGACTATGAAATGAAAATATGCATTTATAAATCTCTTTACTTGAAGCTCAGAAAAGATAAGCTAAATTTTTCTAACTCCAAAGATAGCATCAGAGTGAAGTTTATTTGATAAAAGGCAAAGTAAGAGAAGGTGGTGGAACCCCAGAGATGAGCAGGAGCAGGAAAAAATCCCCCCGCTTCCCTCCATCTGTCTTCTTGCTTCCTACCACAGCAGAGATTGAACCCAGGACCCACACGGTGAATTACATCTCCGGCTTTTTAAAAAGTTTGAGACAGGGTCTCTTGAAGTTGTCTAGGCTGGTCTTGAACTTGCAGTCCTCCTGCCTCAGCCTCCCGAGTAGCTGGGATTATTGGCAGGCTTCATCATGCAGCTAAGGCCACTATTTCTGCACCTGCAGAATCACAACTCCCAACCTGTGGCATCTCCACAGGCCGTGAAGGTGGCCTTGCCCCTGCTGAGAGTGCTGGTACCTTTCTCGCCAGGTGAAGGCAGTGCTCTCCGTCAGGGCAGAATGAGCCCAGCTTTAGGCAAAAGCTACAAAAGCCGCATTTCACAACCAGAGTTCTCAGCTTTACTTTTTTTGCACATTTTGGTGGTATGTAATGTTTACATTCTTTGGGTGAAGCTAGTACACGTGTGCAACACATTTTAGTCTGTTTTTATATCCTCTTTCCCTTCTCTCCCTGCCTTCAATCTAGTCTTGGGGAAAAACTGTTATACAATCTTGTTTAGTAGATTTAAATTCCATAGAAACTCAACACGTACTCTTAATGAGATGTGGATTTTCCTGCTCTCTAATAACAGACCATTTTATATTTAAAGGACATAAGGTAAGATCTAGGCTTTAAGTATGAGTTTGGTATCAGAGAGAAGGGAGAGAGAGAGAGAGACAGAGAGACAGAGAGAGAAAGAGAGAGAGAGAGGGAGGGAGAGGGAGGGAGGGAGGGAGAGAATCTTCTAGGATTTCTTCAATCCATCTGTGGCCGCATGGCTGGATAATGCAGCCAGAGAAAGCAAGAGGAGGCTTTTCTGTCGGCCGACAAGGCTGCGACAAGGCTGTGACCTGTCAGCCCTTGCCTTCATTCAGATGACCTACCAGCATCTGCCCCTCTCCTGGCCCCACACCATGCCGAGGAGGCTGCTGGAGGTAAGGAATACATATGTGGAGAGTGAGGAAAGAAGGATTCATTTGCAGGTAGCTCACCAGCTACTATGTGATTCGAAGAGAAAACACCTGCTGGATAGCAGTAAGTTCCAAGAAGCTACGTACGCAAACCCACTCCACTGCTCAGTGGCAAGATAAAAAACCTAATGGTGGACACGTGGATGTTTGCTATAGTTGCCCCTCCATATTTGTAGGGCACTGTTTCCAGGACCAAAGCTGTGGATGCTCAAGTCCCTCATATAAAGCGCACAGAATTTTCATATAACCTTCATGTATGCACTTTAAATAGAGTCCCCAACCCCAGACTGTGGAACTGTACCAGTCCACAGCTTGTGAGGAGTTGTGCCCCACAGCCAGAGATGAGCAGAGGGTGAGTTCAAGGGTGAAGCTTCTCTGTGTTTGCAGCCATGCCCTGCACCTGCAGCACCTCCTTGAGCTCTGCGCCCACCGGGCGAGGGGCATTCGATTCTCACAGGAGCACCAGCCCCACCGTCAACTTCAACTGCGCATGCCAAGGGTGGAGGTGCTTCTTTGAATCATTCTGGAAGCTTCCCTGTTCATAGAAAAAATGCCTTCCATGGAGCATCCCTGATGTTAAAAAGCTTGGGCACTGCTGCTTGAAATCTTCTCTGAAGGACTTCCAATCCCCAAAGCAAGGCCAGTGCTGTGTAAGAGCAGGTGCTGCATTGTTCACGGAATAATGTCAAGAAAAAAGGCCGTATCTGTTCAGACATTTTTAAATGTCTGTGTTTTAAGTCCACGGTTGATTGGGTCCATGGATTCAGGGGACACAGAGGGCTGATCGTATGTGACTGACGCCCAGTGCTAGCACCGTGTTCCTCTGGAGAGGTGGGTGGCTGTCTGGAGTCAGCATGGTTAAATTGTCTTGCATTCTTTCTGCATTTTAATTTCTTGGAAAAGCCTCAGACAGGATTTAAAACACCTTAGGGTGGGATTTAACTTCACACATAGGTTAAATTACTATACACTGAGTGGGGTTTAAATCCTAAATGTTTATAGGATTCCTAAATTATGCTGCTAATAAAGTTACAGCCCATTCTGCAATTGATCTGTAAAGCATAAACCATCACGGGGGCCCTTTCAGCAATGTGAGCAATATGTTTGGACGCCAGCTAAGCAGAGCTGATGTATGAACCAAACCTTGATTTTCCTCCGGGTGATGATTTCCCTGGGTTTCTGTGCACGTTGGGTGTGAAGGTGATGGTGCAGCCAGACTGACTTGGCTGGAAGGGCTCAAGCAGAGCAAATGAGGGAAAAAAAAATTCTGAAGCTTCTCATACAAACTGCTAAATGAGATCAGTCAGATGGAATTTGTGTCTCGTCTCTTTAAATGTAATCTGTAAGTGCATCATTGAATTAAATGCTAAATGCAGACTATCACTTCCCTGTGCTATTCTGAGTGCAGTCAGTGGATGAGTTTCTTAAGATGCACTGAGAAGGGATTAACTTCAGTGAAACATGTTCATGTATTTTATCGCTCACCGGGAATATCAACCTTTAGTTACAGTACTTTTTAAAACTTCTTTACAAAGTGCCTACACCCATCTCTCCGACCTCACATATGTTTCTCCTCAAGCAAAAAGCCTGCCCCTGTTGATGCCTACGAGAAGCAGCTCTCTTGTTCTCCTTTCTTCTCCAGGTGTGGGGTGGGCCAAGGTGGTAGGAGTGAATCTTCTGCAGTCAGTGCTAGTGCCCGGGCTCCAGAAATCTGTATTATCAACCGTGGGTTTTACAACTTTGGCTCTGGAGCTGGTCTGAGCTAGGAGCCCACCCTGC
This sequence comes from Fukomys damarensis, assembly GCF_012274545.1. Classification (NCBI taxonomy): domain Eukaryota; kingdom Metazoa; phylum Chordata; class Mammalia; order Rodentia; family Bathyergidae; genus Fukomys; species Fukomys damarensis. The sequence goes on from NW_022900933.1 coordinate 1,871,614, forward strand.
ACTTGGAAAATCTTTACTTTATTATTATTCTTTTACACTTCAATTCGTGATGTTTAATTAAGACACAATATTAAGCTCAAAGATACAAAAATACATAATCATGCCACTTGATTTTTTATACTAAACACTACAGAGACATAAGAAGATATTTTTAAGTTATTTGCTGAAAAGCACAGTGTCCTTTGGGATATCTCCATCAGGGATTATATTTTCAGGGAAATTTGATTTTCAAATTAAGTTTTTGTATTAATTACTTCTACTGATCTCTAATACATGAGAAATTTTTCATAGGATTTTCAAAATAGGCTTATGTATGTAAAGTTTCTCCCCAGTACAAGTTCTTTTGTGTATGTGCTAATACATGCATATACTGAAAGCTTTTGCACCTTGTTTACATACCCAGGGTTTCTCCCCAATGTGATTTTTCATCTCTGTAAAATAAGGACTCAGCAGCGAATCCTTTTTCACATTGCTTACGTGCACAGGGTTTACATGCACAGGGTTTCTCCCTAGTGAGATCTTTCATGTTTATGACAATTACTGCTTTTGTACATAGAGTTTCTCCCCAGTGTGAATTCTTCTTTCAGGTATTTTACAATCATCCTGCCTGATGAATCTTTAGTTATTTTAAAAAATCATATTGATATAAAATTTATAGCACAACCAATAAGAGACACCAAAATTCTCTTTCATTTTCTCTTTTTTTTTTTCTTTTGTTTCTCATCAAATGCAATGCCAAAAAATACCAAGAAAACACCCTCGACGCCAGCCCTCTACTGGGCAGCGGGATTCTTTGCCCAGCTGGCAGAGGGCCCCAGCCCTGGCTCAGGCCACTCCACAGTGGGTGAGGACAAAGGACACAGAGGACATCCTGCTTCCTGTGGCGGAGCTGCTGCTGGCACAGCGGGATGACCACTCTGACCTATTTGTCTCTCTTCTCCATTACGTGCTCACAAGACGCAACAGTGACTGTGATCTTTTGGGGGCTCTGCATATATATATATATTTTTTAAATAGAAGCAGAAGCAAATCTGATGATTGCTGGACAAAAGGATAGATGCAGAAGTTTTGCTGATAGTTAGCCCGATTGTTTGTTGGAACCTGGAGCCTGGTAAAGCACACAGATCTCCAAGTATCTAGCATTAGAACTAGAAAATAATAGAACAGTGGACGCAGCCTGCATTATAGCCTGTGTTGAGAGGTCCCCCAAAGCCTCCTGTGGTCACAGTGGGCCTTTTTCAGAGGTGGCTGGATCTAGAACACGTGAGGCTAGTATCAATTTGTAGCGCAGTGCTGGGCTCCAGGGAAGTAGGGTTAAGGGTGTGCTTCCACCCTAAGTAGCTTGGATAAGATATGAGGAATGGATAGCACTGCGGTTATCCCTTGACTGTCTGCTTTGGTATGGGGGCCCTTTCAGCAATGTGAGCGATGTGTTTGGACGCCAGCTAAGCAGAGCTGATGTATGAACCAAACCTTGATTTTCCTCCAGGTGATGATTTCCCTGGGTTTCTGTGCACGTTGGGTGTGAAGGTGATGGTGCAGCCAGACTGACTTGGCTGGAAGAGCTCAAGCAGAGCAAATGCGGGAAAAAAAAATTCTGAAGCTTCTCATACAAACTGCTAAATGAGATCAGTCAGATGGAATTTGTGTCTCGTCTCTAAATGTAATCTGTAAGTGCATCATTGAATTAAATGCTAAATGCAGACTATCACTTCCCTGTGCTATTCTGAGTGCAGTCAGTGGATGAGTTTCTTAAGATGCACCGAGAAGGGATTAACTTCAGTGAAACATGTTCATGTATTTTATCGCTCACCGGGAATATCAACCTTTAGTTATAGTACTTTTTAAAACTTCTTTACAAAGTGCCTACACCCATCTCTCCGACCTCACATATGTTTCTCCTCAAGCAAAAAGCCTGCCCCTGTTGATGCCTACGAGAAGCAGCTCTCTTGTTCTCCTTTCTTCTCCAGGTGTGGGGTGGGCCAAGGTGGTAGGAGTGAATCTTCTGCAGTCAGTGCTAGTGCCCGGGCTCCAGAAATCTGTATTATCAACCGTGGGTTTTACAACTTTGGCTCTGGAGCTGGTCTGAGCTAGGAGCCCACCCTGCACTTGGAAAATCTTTACTTTATTATTATTCTTTTACACTTCAATTCGTGATGTTTAATTAAGACACAATATTAAGCTCAAAGATACAAAAATACATAATCATGCCACTTGATTTTTTATACTAAACACTACAGAGACATAAGAAGATATTTTTAAGTTATTTGCTGAAAAGCACAGTGTCCTTTGGGATATCTCCATCAGGGATTATATTTTCAGGGAAATTTGATTTTCAAATTAAGTTTTTGTATTAATTACTTCTACTGATCTCTAATACATGAGAAATTTTTCATAGGATTTTCAAAATAGGCTTATGTATGTAAAGTTTCTCCCCAGTACAAGTTCTTTTGTGTATGTGCTAATACATGCATATACTGAAAGCTTTTGCACCTTGTTTACATACCCAGGGTTTCTCCCCAATGTGATTTTTCATCTCTGTAAAATAAGGACTCAGCAGCGAATCCTTTTTCACATTGCTTACGTGCACAGGGTTTACATGCACAGGGTTTCTCCCTAGTGAGATCTTTCATGTTTATGACAATTACTGCTTTTGTACATAGAGTTTCTCCCCAGTGTGAATTCTTCTTTCAGGTATTTTACAATCATCCTGCCTGATGAATCTTTAGTTATTTTAAAAAATCATATTGATATAAAATTTATAGCACAACCAATAAGAGACACCAAAATTCTCTTTCATTTTCTCTTTTTTTTTTTCTTTTGTTTCTCATCAAATGCAATGCCAAAAAATACCAAGAAAACACCCTCGACGCCAGCCCTCTACTGGGCAGCGGGATTCTTTGCCCAGCTGGCAGAGGGCCCCAGCCCTGGCTCAGGCCACTCCACAGTGGGTGAGGACAAAGGACACAGAGGACATCCTGCTTCCTGTGGCGGAGCTGCTGCTGGCACAGCGGGATGACCACTCTGACCTATTTGTCTCTCTTCTCCATTACGTGCTCACAAGACGCAACAGTGACTGTGATCTTTTGGGGGCTCTGCATATATATATATATTTTTTAAATAGAAGCAGAAGCAAATCTGATGATTGCTGGACAAAAGGATAGATGCAGAAGTTTTGCTGATAGTTAGCCCGATTGTTTGTTGGAACCTGGAGCCTGGTAAAGCACACAGATCTCCAAGTATCTAGCATTAGAACTAGAAAATAATAGAACAGTGGACGCAGCCTGCATTATAGCCTGTGTTGAGAGGTCCCCCAAAGCCTCCTGTGGTCACAGTGGGCCTTTTTCAGAGGTGGCTGGATCTAGAACACATGAGGCTAGTATCAATTTGTAGCGCAGTGCTGGGCTCCAGGGAAGTAGGGTTAAGGATGTGCTTCCACCCTAAGTAGCTTGGATAAGATATGAGGAATGGATAGCACTGCGGTTATCCCTTGACTGTCTGCTTTGGTACCTTCTACCCACCATGCACTGTTGCCCCTCTGCCTGTGCCGCTCTGCCTCGGAGCCAGCCGATTATGGACTGAAACCTCTACCCACTGTGAGCTAAATAAACCTTTCGTCCTTTAACTTTGGGTGTCAGGTGTTTTGTCTGAGCAATGAGAGAAAATTAAGTAAGACAGCCTTCTTACACTTGGCTGGAAGAGCTCAAGCAGAGCAAATGCGGGAAAAAAAAATTCTGAAGCTTCTCATACAAACTGCTAAATGAGATCAGTCAGATGGAATTTGTGTCTCGTCTCTTTAAATGTAATCTGTAAGTGCATCATTGAATTAAATGCTAAATGCAGACTATCACTTCCCTGTGCTATTCTGAGTGCAGTCAGTGGATGAGTTTCTTAAGATGCACCGAGAAGGGATTAACTTCAGTGAAACATGTTCATGTATTTTATCGCTCACCGGGAATATCAACCTTTAGTTATAGTACTTTTTAAAACTTCTTTACAAAGTGCCTACACCCATCTCTCCGACCTCACATATGTTTCTCCTCAAGCAAAAAGCCTGCCCCTGTTGATGCCTACGAGAAGCAGCTCTCTTGTTCTCCTTTCTTCTCCAGGTGTGGGGTGGGCCAAGGTGGTAGGAGTGAATCTTCTGCAGTCAGTGCTAGTGCCCGGGCTCCAGAAATCTGTATTATCAACCGTGGGTTTTACAACTTTGGCTCTGGAGCTGGTCTGAGCTAGGAGCCCACCCTGCACTTGGAAAATCTTTACTTTATTATTATTCTTTTACACTTCAATTCGTGATGTTTAATTAAGACACAATATTAAGCTCAAAGATACAAAAATACATAATCATGCCACTTGATTTTTTATACTAAACACTACAGAGACATAAGAAGATATTTTTAAGTTATTTGCTGAAAAGCACAGTGTCCTTTGGGATATCTCCATCAGGGATTATATTTTCAGGGAAATTTGATTTTCAAATTAAGTTTTTGTATTAATTACTTCTACTGATCTCTAATACATGAGAAATTTTTCATAGGATTTTCAAGATAGGCTTATGTATGTAAAGTTTCTCCCCAGTACAAGTTCTTTTGTGTATGTGCTAATACATGCATATACTGAAAGCTTTTGCACCTTGTTTACATACCCAGGGTTTCTCCCCAATGTGATTTTTCATCTCTGTAAAATAAGGACTCAGCAGCGAATCCTTTTTCACATTGCTTACGTGCACAGGGTTTACATGCACAGGGTTTCTCCCTAGTGAGATCTTTCATGTTTATGACAATTACTGCTTTTGTACATAGAGTTTCTCCCCAGTGTGAATTCTTCTTTCAGGTATTTTACAATCATCCTGCCTGATGAATCTTTAGTTATTTTAAAAAATCATATTGATATAAAATTTATAGCACAACCAATAAGAGACACCAAAATTCTCTTTCATTTTCTCTTTTTTTTTTTCTTTTGTTTCTCATCAAATGCAATGCCAAAAAATACCAAGAAAACACCCTCGACGCCAGCCCTCTACTGGGCAGCGGGATTCTTTGCCCAGCTGGCAGAGGGCCCCAGCCCTGGCTCAGGCCACTCCACAGTGGGTGAGGACAAAGGACACAGAGGACATCCTGCTTCCTGTGGCGGAGCTGCTGCTGGCACAGCGGGATGACCACTCTGACCTATTTGTCTCTCTTCTCCATTACGTGCTCACAAGACGCAACAGTGACTGTGATCTTTTGGGGGCTCTGCATATATATATATATTTTTTAAATAGAAGCAGAAGCAAATCTGATGATTGCTGGACAAAAGGATAGATGCAGAAGTTTTGCTGATAGTTAGCCCGATTGTTTGTTGGAACCTGGAGCCTGGTAAAGCACACAGATCTCCAAGTATCTAGCATTAGAACTAGAAAATAATAGAACAGTGGACGCAGCCTGCATTATAGCCTGTGTTGAGAGGTCCCCCAAAGCCTCCTGTGGTCACAGTGGGCCTTTTTCAGAGGTGGCTGGATCTAGAACACATGAGGCTAGTATCAATTTGTAGCGCAGTGCTGGGCTCCAGGGAAGTAGGGTTAAGGATGTGCTTCCACCCTAAGTAGCTTGGATAAGATATGAGGAATGGATAGCACTGCGGTTATCCCTTGACTGTCTGCTTTGGTACCTTCTACCCACCATGCACTGTTGCCCCTCTGCCTGTGCCGCTCTGCCTCGGAGCCAGCCGATTATGGACTGAAACCTCTACCCACTGTGAGCTAAATAAACCTTTCGTCCTTTAACTTTGGGTGTCAGGTGTTTTGTCTGAGCAATGAGAGAAAATTAAGTAAGACAGCCTTCTTACTCTATCTGCTTCTCGTGAGGAGGAGAAAGTTTACATAGAAGCTTCAGGGGGCCTCAGGTTCTACTGCAGAGATTGTCTCCCCCAGGCACCTTCCGCTGGAACGCAAGCTCAGACCTGCACCGGATCTGAGGTAGCCCAGGTACAGTGCACAGAGCCTGGCCTATGTCTGACCCACTGCCTGTTGTAGCCACCTGGCTTGTTCTCGGTCCGCTTAGTGTGTTTGCAGGCATGGCTGCTCACAGAAGGCCGAGAGCTTAGCATCCTCTGGTCTTCCATGGCTCTTTTCCAGGCTTTCTCGATCTCATGGAAGGCGAGTCCCTGGACTTCCTGGCAGCTGGTTGCTCACTTAAACCATTGTCTCTTAGATGCTTCCTGCTATTACTGGCATGAACTCCTCTATAGGACCTGATATCTATATTTCAGGCACTTCCAGTCAGAAAGCAGCAGCTCCTCTCTAGCTGATTGTTCGCAGCTGAGGTTAATGCTTAGGCTCTGGGTGCCCAAGGTCTTGGGGTGAGGCCCAGTTTCCTCTGCAGTTGCTCCCGGGAAGAAACAAGGTAAAGAGGCTGCTGGTGATGTGACACTGGCCGCCGCCCGCTGTGCCCAGCACTATACCTGGGGCTTCTGTGCGGAGGGAGACGTAGCGTCACCACCCTGACTGGCTTCTAGACTCTCCCACTGAGGGTGGACGGCAAAGGGCGAGGTGACTTGGATGTCGGTTAGCTGCAAACAGACACGATTAGCCGTGCTCAGTGGGTACAGCGTCGCTTCTCACTGCTCGTCACGAACAATCCAAGTTCATTGATGTGCTGTCTTGGTTTGGGTTCCCTCAAAGCCTTTCAGTGCTGGTGGTTTATTTGAGAGTCTTCCTAGGAAACTGAGGTGGCAGGTGGAGAGACCACTGAGGGGAACAGGGAAAATGGCAACAAACACTAAGCTGATGTGTTCTTTTGAGAGTAGAACTTAATCCCACTGTGGAATTTCAGGCAACAGAGGGAAACCTACACCTCAGAGATACCATTTCCCCTGGGGGAAGGGGGTGGGATGTTTGTCCCCAACTCCTGTCAGGCACTGCGGGAGAAGTGCAAGGGCAGACAGTGGAAGGCGGCACTGCCCCGGCACTTCCAGAGGGCAGGCTGGGTGGCTGAGCGCAAGGCGGGCCCCGCATGAGGCAGACAGATACGAGGGCTGTATCAGCT
>NW_022900933.1:1878668-1879301 GCF_012274545.1 Fukomys damarensis
TAATTATTTTAAAAAATCATATTGATATAAAATTTATAGCACAACCAATAAGAGACACCAAAATTCTCTTTCATTTTCTCTTTTTTTTTTCTTTTGTTTCTCATCAAATGCAATGCCAAAAAATACCAAGAAAACACCCTCGACGCCAGCCCTCTACTGGGCAGCGGGATTCATTGCCCAGCTGGCAGAGGGCCCCAGCCCTGGCTCAGGCCACTCCACAGTGGGTGAGGACAGAGGACACAGAGGACATCCTGCTTCCTGTGGCGGAGCTGCTGCTGGCACAGCGGGATGACCACTCTGACCTATTTGTCTCTCTTCTCCATTACGTGCTCACAAGACGCAACAGTGACTGTGATCTTTTGGGGGCTCTGCATATATATATATATTTTTTAAATAGAAGCAGAAGCAAATCTGATGATTGCTGGACAAAAGGATAGATGCAGAAGTTTTGCTGATAGCCCGATTGTTTGTTGGAACCTGGAGCCTGGCAAAGCACACAGATCTCCAAGTATCTAGCATTAGAACTAGAAAATAATAGAACAGTGGACGCAGCCTGCATTATAGCCTGTGTTGAGAGGTCCCCCAAAGCCTCCTGTGGTCACAGTGGGCCTTTTTCAGAGGTGGCAGGTGGCT
>NW_022900933.1:1879618-1897179 GCF_012274545.1 Fukomys damarensis
CCCACTGCCTGTTGTAGCCACCTGGCTTGTTCTCGGTCCGCTTAGTGTGTTTGCAGGCATGGCTGCTCACAGAAGGCCGAGAGCTTAGCATCCTCTGGTCTTCCATGGCTCTTTTCCAGGCTTTCTCGATCTCATGGAAGGCGAGTCCCTGGACTTCCTGGCAGCTGGTTGCTCACTTAAACCATTGTCTCTTTAGATGCTTCCTGCTATTACTGGCATGAACTCCTCTATAGGACCTGATATCTATATTTCAGGCACTTCCAGTCAGAAAGCAGCAGCTCCTCTCTAGCTGATTGTTCGCAGCTGAGGTTAATGCTTAGGCTCTGGGTGCCCAAGGTCTTGGGGTGAGGCCCAGTTTCCTCTGCAGTTGCTCCCGGGAAGAAACAAGGTAAAGAGGCTGCTGGTGATGTGACACTGGCCGCCGCCCGCTGTGCCCAGCACTATACCTGGGGCTTCTGTGCGGAGGGAGACATAGCGTCACCACCCTGACTGGCTTCTAGACTCTCCCACTGAGGGTGGACGGCAAAGGGTGAGGTGACTTGGATGTCGGTTAGCTGCAAACAGACACGATTAGCCGTGCTCAGTGGGTACAGCGTCGCTTCTCACTGCTCGTCACGAACAATCCAAGTTCATTGATGTGCTGTCTTGGTTTGGGTTCCCTCAAAGCCTTTCAGTGCTGGTGGTTTATTTGAGAGTCTTCCTAGGAAACTGAGGTGGCAGGTGGAGAGACCACTGAGGGGAACAGGGAAAATGGCAACAAACACTAAGCTGATGTGTTCTTTTGAGAGTAGAACTTAATCCCACTGTGGAATTTCAGGCAACAGAGGGAAACCTACACCTCAGAGATACCATTTCCCCTGGGGGAAGGGGGTGGGATGTTTGTCCCCAACTCCTGTCAGGCACTGCGGGAGAAGTGCAAGGGCAGACAGTGGAAGGCGGCACTGCCCCGGCACTTCCAGAGGGCAGGCTGGGTGGCTGAGCGCAAGGCGGGCCCCGCATGAGGCAGACAGATACGAGGGCTGTATCAGCTGCTCTGAAGTGGAAAGGCCCAGGAGACAGCCTGGCCCCACAGGACCTGCTCCACAGGCTCTTACGTTATCTCCCACCCCTGCTTCCTCTTGACCTTGAGAAGAGGGAGGATGTGAGGGGAATTTTTGACTGGGCAGAGGATGTTCCCAAGTATGGTGTTATGGTCTAGATTGTCCTCTAAGGCCTCTTGGCCTCACAGGTGGGACTTTTGGAAGGTGAGTGGATTATGAGGGCCTATAGCTTATATGTTGTTGTCAGGAGGGGAGCCTGGTCAGCACAGGTGGGTCACTGGGGCCGTGACCCGGAAGACCTTCTCTCCCTTCCCCGCCCTCCCTTCTCTCCTGGCTTTCTGGCCTCCATGACGTGAGCAGCTCCCTTCTACTATGCCATTTCTGTGTTTAAGGCTATTGTATATGGACCGAAAAGTCTAAAACCACGAGCCAAAGCAAACCCCTCCAAGTTGCAAGTATTGAGTATTTTATCCCAGCGAGGAAGAAAGTGGCCAAGACAGGTTTGTACCACAAAGTGGGGTTACTTCTGTGACTGTCCCTGACCATGTGGTTCAGAAGCCTTTGCAATCGGTTCCTCCTGTCGGAAGCTGTCTCTCCAGGCCCAGGACAGGCTGTAAGCAGGGGCCAAAGCTTCTCGGGTGCAGATTCAGTCATCCACTCGCATGCTCTGGCTGGCACTGCTCATACTGTGGCCTCTCGTGAGCAGACTGTGGGTGGAATGGTCACTGGATTCAGGGGGACACTGATCTTCACTGTAAGGCTGCCCTGTTCCCTCATGACTGGCAAATAATCCACAGAGTGATAATGCCTTCGCTCTGGCTGTGATAACACAGGACCCTCTCAACATCAATGTTGACCGTAAGATGGGGCCATCAGGGTGCTGAACCCGAACTGAGAGAGGTTCAGACTGCAGGCAGCCTCGCTCTTGGTCTCAGTCTCTTTCTCCTTCTTTTTCCTTCTTCTTCTCCTCAGTACTAGAGATTGAACCCAGGGCCTTTGCACTGAGCCACATCCCGGCACTTTTTAAAACTTTGAGACAGGGTCTTGAACTTGAAATCCTCCTGCCTCAGCTTCCCTGAGTGCTGGCATCACAGGAGGAGTCACCCACACACAATTTTTGCTTTCTTTTATGAAGAAATGAAGTGGCAGCTGACATCCTGCTTCCCTAGGATAGGCAGGTGGAGGCTCTATGACCTTGCCTTTGGGGTCGACAAGATGCCAGCACTGCTCTTCCAGGCTGTAGGGATGGGCAAGCAGGAGGTCATGACAGGAGGTGAGGGCGCAGGACTCTACTTAAGGACACTGCTTCCTTCGGGACCCCCCCACGCCCAGATTCATTTCCACGATGATGCTGGGATTCTCTCTGTCTCCCATGCCAGTCCCTGCAGGTCCTGAGCTGTCAGCCCTCACTTCCACTTGTGGGGAATGGGCTATTTATTACGCATCCTGGCTTGGCTGAGCCCCAAACTGACTAAAGCACTTAGAATTTCTGAGACTTTCCCGCACTCCATTCTCATTTTCCCTCCACGCGGCCTGGGGGCTGTTGGACAAACCCAGGTGTGTCCTGGGGTTTGGAGCTGTGAAGGGACAGCCCAGGCCGGAGTCCCTGCAGCTTCCCCTGCCCCTGGGGGCCCTGGCAGAGGCTCCTCGGGCTCTAGCTGTAATATCCCCTGCACCATCATTGTGCTTTCTGGCATCCGACGTCTGGGAAGGGCTCCTCCAGCCACAGAAGAGAAGAAGCAGTGATAATAATCACTGTGGTTTTCCCCGAGGGCAGGTGCAGAGTCTGGCGCACAGGAATGCCCAGCCATCCACTGAGAAGGGATTCTACGCCTTTCCTCCCACCTGGATCTCGCCAGGTCAGCCCAGGCACCTCTGTAAGAGAGAAGGAATTTCCCAGACTTTGGGTCAAACGATAATATTGTTCTGTTTTGGGAAGGCAGAATACGTTCTGCACAAGAGAGGATATTTTAAGGAAAGCCTTCAGGGCCATGGTGTAATGGCCATGGGAGGAATAGCCTTGTGACCAGGGTAGCAAGAAGATGTACGAAATTGCTTTTGAGTTTGGGAGGACTCAGCCCTAGGAAGCTGGTCATGACGTCAGGTCCAGGGCACAGGAGATGTCCACAGAAAGAAACAGTGGGCTCGGATGTGTGTAGTCGCAAGACAGGGCTGCAGCCTAAGTAGAACGGAAGAGAAAAGTCATCTGTGCTTTGGGAGACTGTTTGGCTATTGTTTCTTTTCAAAACCCTTCAATCTTAGAAAGCGCCAAACTCCTTCAAAATAAGTCCCTATTTAAAAACTAGCTTTTACCTTTATGAATAGCCACAGATAGATGTTTCTCCTCTGCTATTGATTGTTGATAATGATAACACACAACATACAAGGAGCTCAAACTGTGCACGAGGCACTCCGTGGGACTTGGAACATACAGACTGTGATTCCTACAACCAGGTTATGACAGCAGGTCTCTCATTCTAGCAATCACCTGGCCATAGTCACACGGCAGGCACTCAGTAGGATTTGAATCCAGCAGTCAGGCCGTCTGGAGACCCAGCTCAATCTTGTGTACAAATCACAAATTCTGGAGGGTAAGGATTATATGGTGTCCCCTCTTCAGTCCGTCTCTCCTGCCCTCCTTCTACACAACGCAGAGCCTTCCTATCCCAGGCTCTTTGAAGTATTTGTTAGAAGAATAGATACCTAAGTCTTCCCCTCTCTTCTGCCCCAGGCTCTGGGAAAGAACTCTGGGCTTCTAATTAGAGCTAAATCTTCAGAATAACATAGTGGGGAAAAAAATCCTTCAATTCTCATTAAGCTCCTAATAAGTTTTATCGTGGGGACAGATGAAGAGAGGAGCAATGACCATTTTAGATCTCACAGCTGTCAATTTGCAGTTGTCTTTGTCATCGTGTACACTGTGAAGTCTCGAGCAAAAACTTTTGAGTCTTTTCTTTTGAAGAAAATCTCAGTGGGAACAGCAGCTGCTTTTAAGGAGCCCTGGTGTGCACTGGGGAGATGCGTGGTGAGGGACATTGCCAGTGCCCGTCCCAGAGAGCGGAAGAGCATCTTCCTCTCCATGGAGGCTCTGAGCTTTCCTGACCCCCGGGAGGTCACTGCAGCTTTTACTTCCATCGTTGGCCTGCCGCTGATGCTGATTAGTGTTTCTGCACAGCAGAGACTTCCTCACTCGGAGGGGAAGGATGCTACAGGACCTCTCAGCCGTTCAGCAGATCTCCCGCTGCTGTATCTGGCTGGGCGGACCGGTCTACTGGAAGGCCAGAAGGCCTGGAGCCATTGTGTCCTTTGAACATCCAAAGCGAGCTGCGTCTCAGCAGGTTCATGAATCAGTAGATGGAAACATCTTTACTTGACCAGAAAGTCTTCTCATCCCATCTTGTTAAGCAGTACTTAACTTAGCCCAATTCCAGTAGAAAGGAGGAGCTCAGAACATGTCTTGGGTGGAGTTTGACCTTTGGGGGATGAAGGCTCTCCTTGTACTTGGGAAGTTCTTGTTCTGAGTCATCCGGACCCTGATTCCTCTGCTGAGACAGTGGTTGTTTCTATAGTCATTTTCGGTCTTCCCCAGAGCAGCTACAAACAAGGTGACCATTACAGCACGGTGTGAAGAAAGGGACCCAGGCACCAGAAAGCTGCATTATAGTGCTAGCTCTTTTTCTCACTACATCTCTGGCCATGAACGAGGCATTATATCGTTGTAAGCGTTATGCGTCCTGAATTAGCAGGCTGAGTGATTAAGAGCTCAGGCTTGGGAGCCAGCTGGATGCTTTGAATCCAGGCTGCACTACTTTCCAGCTATGTAACTTATGTCTTGCTCTGGGATATAAAACAGGTGGTACTAATAGGTGAACTATGAGCATTAGATGAGTCACTATGTGCAAAGCACAAAAGTGACTGGCATGGGAGATGCTATTACATCATTAATAACAGCAGTAACAACAGAAAGAGCTTCACAACTCTGAAGCAGGCAGGTTTTCCACCTATTTGAGGAATGAGGAAAGAGTGGTTCAAAACAGCTTGCAAGCTCCTGAGAGAGGGACTCGGGATTCAAAACCACGATCTTGCCCACAGTGCCTCCCCTGGCCTCAGTTTCCTCAGTTGTAAGGCATGAGGACAGAGGGGCTCTCAACTCTTTCCAACCCTATAAACCCACTGCCCTCGACCCCGGTCCCCTCCAAAAATCCTGCAATGATTCTCTCTTCAAAGGCTTCTCCCTTCCAAATTCAAGTTCAGAATGACCCAGCTCTCCCTTGTCTAAAAACGCAACCTTGTACCCTTCTGTCTGTGCTGGCTTCCTGTTCCCCTGCTGTCTGAGAGGCCAAGTTCTGAGTACAGACGTCTCTAGTCTCATCTCCCGTCAGCCCCGCTCCTGCCAGTGCTGTGCTCTTTCCCGAAGGCCACCCCCCCCTTGGTCCCTCGCCTGTTCTTCATACTTCTGGGACTCAGTATCTTCACAGAATGTGAAATGTCGAAAGGTACGGGTCCATTTGTTTGGCCAGAGTTTTCTCCTCTACAATCCTGTGTTAACCAAGTCTCTTCCTCTCTCTCTCTCTCGTTTCCCCCCCAAAACAGACAGCTTCACAGTTTATAATATTGTGCCACCTTCCCTTCTGCTCTAGCAACATTATATGTTGGGGCTTTTCCCTTATCTACCCGTGTTGCCTATGCATAACTTCAGCATGGATACGGATATGTAATTGTCCTCTGGGCAGTCATTAAGGTTGTTTTCAATTTTTTTACTACAAACGATGCCACAACAAATGTGCCTGAATACACCTCTTGTGCATAGATATATTTTTCTAGCATACGTACCAACGTAGAATTTCTGTGTTGTAGACTATTAAATTCTGAAATATTAGTTTTCTTTACTTCAGCTATCGCCTTGCAGCTCACCCTAGCTCAAAGCTAGGATTCGGGCCCGCTCCGGGAAGGGACAGCAGGGAGAGATCCTGTTGCAGTTGCAGATTCACCAGAAGGTAACTGTGCTGCCACCCCACCTCTGAGCACGCGGACTCATCTGTGTGAGCTCCTGCTTCAGTGTGCTTCCTTTCCCACATCAGAAATTCTGTGCACGTCTGCGCCTCTGAACTTGGTGCTTGTACCTCTAAGGTACCCAGCATCCTCCGATGGGAGTCTCCGCCAGTCACTGCTGAGCCCACGGACCTCCATGGACTCACCAGTTCTTGGCCCAGCTCTGACCTTGACTTACAGGATTCTGACCCTATCTGTCCTTTTGACTTATCTTTTGCACTGATACCATAGGTCCCATTAGAATTCACATTCCCCAGCTCCTGCTGTGAGATTAAAACCCTAACATGACCCTTTTTGGGCAGCCTGCCACCTCCTGAGGTTCTGTCTGGACTTTGCCTCTTCCCAGCCTGGTGGCTGCCCAAGGTCATGTACTGCTTATTGGTTTTCACCTAGTCACGCAACACCGATTATTTTTCATTTTTAACCATATTTCTGCCTCCCTTCCCCCATTTTAAAAAAGAACACCCCTGTCGTTCCTATCTCTAGTCTTTGATATTCTTTAAGGCTGGATTTTTAATCTGCTGTTCTTCCTAAGCACTCAACTCTGCAGTGTTTACCCACTCTAAATCACCTAATTACAGTCAAACGCAGTTTACTTCCAAGCCTGCGTATCCAGCCTTCCTCCTTCTCTGAGCTCCACGAGCGTGTTTCCGGCCGTCTCCTAACGTTCCATGTGGCCACTCCCAAGCGTCCATTTCAGTATGTCCGAACCCACGGAGTCGTCCGCTGCCTCCCCGCTCCACCTGTCCCCTTGCCACTTTTCCCTGTCTCTGTAGGGGACACCACATTGCCCTAATCACCTAGACTGTAAGTCTTGGAATCACGTCTGATTTCCTTCTTTCATCACCTCTTCTATGCAATCTATCACTAAATCCTGCTGACTTTTCCCCCCTTTCAAAATCATATTGTGGGTGATTTCTGGTTGAAAAGGGAATCGTACACATGCATTTGTCTCTGCTTCTTTCCTCACTAAGGTGGCAGTAGAAGTATTCTTTTAAAAACAAAAATTTATCGAAAAAGGGAAAGGGGAAAGCCACGAGTTGGAAAGCAGATGCATGAACATTCATTGATGCAGCAAACCTGAGAAAATTACACTGTAGGGCATGAACACGGAGATCCTAGGAAGATCTCAATTTTCATCTCGGAACGACTCAGCGGCCCAGAAATTAGAGGTACTGTGCAGCACTAAGAAGTGGGATATGTGCTAACCCTGATATGTCAGTTCCACTGGATTACAAAACCCCTAGCAGGAACATGCTCCTGGGCATGCCTGGCTGGGCCCCGGAGGACTGGCCTTGGTCACTACGGCACATACAGTTCCTCACCCATTCCGCTCTGGAGCTGTTCCCTTGATGTGCTTTCTAGCAGGCACGAACTAAGCAGCTTTGGTCCACTATACCTCCTCACCATGATGTTTCTGCCTTAGACTAAATCCTCCCAAACTGTGAGCTAAATTAAACATTTCCTTCTTTAAGTTTTGGGTGTTGAGTATTGTGTTTCAGCAACAGGAAAGTTAACATACAGAGGTAAGGAGCTAAAGGAGAAAGATAAGATAACGTCAATGTCTTTCTGAGGCAGGGAGAACCCTAGTTGCTCTTCCCTTATGCTCCTGCTGCAGACACAGATTAGACGTTCACTCTCTGGAATAGTGAGTTTCTGGCCAGGAACACCTCTAACCAGTACAGGTGGTGTTCTAAATATGGGTGACGGGTGAAAAGCCTATATTCTGAGTGCTGAGGCCTTGGCTGTCTGCCCCTGCCAACTCTCAGCCCGCAATCTTCTCTAAGGCAGGAAATGAAGAGGCTCTGTCTGGGTGCTCAGCCAGTTTAAGAGAAAAGACCTAGACACACTGACACCAGAGGCTCCTTAATTGATGGGACCCGACCATGTCATATCCCAGGAAAGCCCTCAGGTCCTGCCCACACCAACTTCCTTTTTAAAGCTTAAAATAGAAACTTATTGTCTCACAGTTCCAGAGATTTAATGGCTGTTAGGGTTTAGATCTAAAATGTCCCTCATGGTCTCATGTGTTCAGAAGTAACAGATCATGGGGTCTCTCGCTTGGTCAGTGGTGAATCCACTGGTGAGTGCATAGTTTTGTTAGATTTCCCTTGCCTTAAGATGGCTGCCACATGGAATAGCAGCCTCCATGTTAAAATATGGCTTCTCCCAACAAAGGACAGGCTTCTTCTTCCCATCATGCCTCTTCTCCCGCCAAAAGAGTAACCTGATACTTGCCACCTCTTAGCAGCTAGGGATGTCACAAGCCCCTCCTAGTGATGTCACAGGCTCCTCCAATCTCTTAATACTACCTCACTCAACTATAAAAGAAGCTGCTATAAAAGAAGCTCCCTGTTCTGCCATGTTGCTTTTTCCTCCTTTATTCAGGGACAGTCTGGCAGACCCTCCCCATAATAAAGGCTTGTTATGGTTGGTCCTGGTTCTCAGCTCTTTTTACCTAACAAGTTCAATAGCATATTGGGAGGTGATGGGGGCAAGAGTGAAGTCTGGTGGAAGGAGTGGGTCGCAGCAGTGTGGTCTTGGGGACTCCATCTTGTCCCTGGCCCCTCTCTCTTGGGCTGTTTACTTTTTTTTTCTGCTTCATGGTGCTCCTCTGCTACACCCTTCTGCTGTGATGTTTGTGCTTCACCACAGATAGATATAAAAAGAATGAGGCCAGCAGACCATGACTGAGACCTCTGAAATCATGATTCAAACTAAATCTTGCCTCTTTTAGTCCCAACTTTTGGTGACAGTGATTAAAAGCTGACTAACACAATGTCTAAAATCAAGATGTCCTCGTGGTATCTCTCTCTTAAATCTCTTTTTAAAAATCTACATTATGAATAGCCAGAGAAAGATCATCAGACTTTTCAGGAAAGCCTTCAATATGAAAGTCAAAAACCAAAATGTAAAGAATTAAACAGAGACTCTGCATGGAGAATAAAACTAGAAAAATACCTCAGCCTTCTATTATTATTCTCAAGATCCATGTGAATATTTTATACCATGAAATAAGAATAGAAGTGCTAGATTAGAAAAACACACAAATGTTCAGAGAACAAAAAAACAGCTTTTGGAAATTAAAGACATGAGAAAAAAATTTAAAACTCAGTAGAAATTTTAGAAAGTAAATCTCTAAAAGAAAAAAAAAAAAAGGAAAATAGAGAAATACCAGAGATCAGGAGCAGGAAAAACAGAAGGGAGGCAATTACTAAAGAAATAATTTGTGAAAATATCCCAGAACCACAGGTCATGGGTGGCCCGACGGACAGAGTCCACTAAAGGCCACAAGAGTCAGAGCACCAAGTGTGGTCATTAAGTTGCAAAACAAATGGGACTTGGGAAGATTCCAGACTCTTCCAGAGAAAAAAACCATTTCAAAGGAAAAAAATCAGGGTAGTATCAAACTTTGTTACAGAGTAGCCGGAAGCTGAGAGATAATGGAACAGTGTCATAAAGTTTTAAAGGAACGTGATTTCCAACCTAGTATTTTATACTTAATCAAACCAGCACAATTCAATGTTAGATTGTGCTTTTTCAGTCATGCCACATCTCAAAAACTTTACCTCAAACATACTTTTAAAAATAAAGATAATGGAGGCTATGGCCTACTAACACAAGAGAGCAAAAACAAAGAGAGGTGAAAAACTAGAACCCAGGCAAGGGCGACCAAAGAAATGACACCAAGATGCTGGGTACAGTGGTACACGCCAGTGATCGCAGCACTGCTGAGGCAGAGGGATCAGACCCTCAAGGGCAGTCTGGATAACTTAATGGGGCTCTGTCTCAGGATAAAGTAAATAAGAAATGGGATGGGGTGTGGCTCATTGTGAACAGCCTAGGTTTAATCCCCAGCACAGGTGAGGCAGGGGCTGGGGAGAAGGAATGAATTAGGGTAAAGTTGAAAGGAAAACTCGAGATAAAAGTTGTACACCATGCACGGAGCAGCCTGTCCAAATTGGAGCAAATGTGAAGCCTCAAGGAGAAAGATCTTTGAGATGAAATTAATAGCTACTTTTGTGCTTCTCCCTCACTTTTTCTCCCCTTAGTCTTTTTTTTTTTTTTTTTTTTTTTTTGTACCAGGAATGGAACTGAGCCAAATCCCTGGCCCCTCTTCCTCTTATTCTTGTATTATAACATGGGTCTTCTTAAACTGTTTTGCCATGAAATATTTTCTTTCAAAACATTACTTGATCATTGTAACAAATAAAGCAAATACTAGTAGCTCATGTTAGTCGTGTTTGCTAAGTATTAAGCACCCTTAAGTATATTTCATGTGTTATCTCAATCCTCGTCCTAACCCTATAAGAATTTTGTGATCTCCATTCAGAAGAGAGACTAAGGCACAAAGAAGTTAAACAACCGATACCTATGAGAAGTGTGGAGTTGGCATCTGAATCCAGTCTATTTCTGGAGCCCATGATCTTAGCCACCATAGTGTGTGCATTAAAGGAAAAGTTAAATTCTTTGCAGTGCTTCAGATTCATGAGGTGCTCCCTGATAAGTTTAGTGTGTGTCTTGTCCCAGTGTTTTCAAGTTCATGTGAATGTAAGAAATATACATACACACATGGGATTCTTTTCCTTCTTAAAATATTAAGTGATAAAGTACATTTTCATTTTATTTCAACTAACACTGAGCATACATTTTGTGCCTGACAGTGTAGTTAAATTTTGGGGTGTAAAAAGTTATAACCTCTGTCTACAAAGTGGCTCCTACGTTAGTCAATTGTAGCATCCTGGCTTATTGAGAGTTATTGTCGCGAGCCGTGATGTCAGAATCCTGCCAGCAGGTCCTAAACCTGAAAGGACGAGGACAGAGAGATGGGAGGCACCTTTCTTCTCAAGTTCCTTGCTTTATTTATTACAGAACCTCATCCTTTTATACTCTCTCGCTGCACGGGAGCGAGAGTACCGCCCACACATTCCAGAAGGAAACCGTTATAGTTGCTAGGCAACAGATCAGACCACCACCTGAACTAGCCAGTTGCTATGGGCGACGGCACATCCACACCACTTGGGTGAATCACAGGTCAACATGGCTGCGCTCTCCATAATTCCCCCGTTTTTCTTATGTCAGTGAGTCCTCTGCAGAGGACGCCAGACATATGCCAAGGACCTCCTGTCTTAGGTGGCAGGGATGTCCTTTCTCCTTACCCGTCATCAGCGAAGAGGGCTTATGTCCCTCTTGCCTGTCTTAGGTTGGTAGAAAGGATGCCCTGACCTTACCCATCTCTGGATGCTCCACAGAGAGGGAATTATGCGTGACAGGCTTGCGCCAAATAAATGGCCACCCGGGATGCATCATTCTCTACTGAAGCTTGTACAGCCATAACAAGTTGTTCATGACGAAACACAAAAAATTGATACATTCTTGTCATCTTGCGATACATATAACAATTACAAATACAAAGAACCATCAAAACTACAATGATCACCAATGCAGGAGTACTGTTCAGCGGCAGTACCGAAATGTTGGCCTGAAGAAGAGGTGAATCTGTTTACCAAAGTCCTACAGACAAGCTTAAGTCCATGTAATATTTGAGTGACCAGTCCAAAAACCCTTGAGATGTAAATCCTTGTTCTGGACAATAAAGTCTCCGCTTGTGCACCAAGACACATCCTGGAGTTCTCTCCATTGCTCCAGTGTTGGGGTCCCAATCCGGTTTCCAGAATGGAAACCCAGCTTAGAATACCTGGACCAAAAGGTTATTATCATAAACAATATGCTGGAAAACCTGCATGGTCAAACAATATAAATACATTTTGTATACCAGTATACCAGATATAAATTCTTATGTCCTGAAATGTAGCTTTGTATCAACAGGATCTTCCTTTTTTTTTTTTTAGAAAATATTATATTTTAAAGATAACCATCACAAACATGTTACAATAACATATTTTAACAACATATTTAACAAGGCATATCTTTTTTATAAGGCTATGAAAATTATTTTGGTGGCATTTTGTATACCAGTATCCCAGATATAAATTCTTATGTCCTGAAATGTAGCTTTGTATCAACAGGATCTTCCTTTTTTTTTTTTTAGAAAATATTATATTTTAAAGATAACCATCACAAACATGTTACAATAACATATTTTAACAACATATTTAACAAGGCATATCTTTTTTATAAGGCTATGAAAATTATTTTGGTGGCTCCCGTTAGTGAACAAAGATCAGAATAAATTTTCTGAGCAGCTGCTTCTTTATTCACCAATAGGAGTGTATCCAAATTTAAAGGTTATATTTAATTATCTTTTAAGTTTTTTATTTGATCCTATAAAGCCAGGTTGTAGAAATCAACAATCCACTTGCATTTGACATCATTCTGATCAAAAACATACAAACATCTTTGAACATTTAAGACAGACAAACATATAACACTTAAGACAGACAAACATATAAGACAATTTTAATGAGTGCACTCAGATGGTTTTGGCCAATTGAACTATAAAATCTTTTAGTTACGACTAGTCAACATTTTTGCAGGTCAAAATTAACAGAGATCTCTTGTAGAATTAGGGTTAAAGGAATGAAAGCTCTTCTTAACTGTAAATATAAACCTTTTATAACAGACTTGAAACCAACAAGAAAACATAAATAAATGATTTCCACACACCTTCTCTATCTACTTAGGCCTTCTGGTCTTGTATATCTTTCTTTACCTGTTTTTTAACAAGATACAAAAGTATAACTCTTACTTATAGCTTTCCTAATATTTTTCTGTCTCATTTACTATTAAACTTCTATTTGTAGATGTAAAAAATAATCATTTACTATGACAGGCAAAGTATGAAAAAGCACATAAGATGGAAAAGTGGGAAGAATTAGCTCTTAGGAGGAGCCTTCACAACCTTTATCTTTAAGGGATTAACAGAGTCTGTAACAACATCCCATGAAATAACACCGGAGGGTTGTCTTTCGTCCTTTTCATGGCTTGCGTTAATCTGTCTGATTAAATGCTCCGGGATCCACTGCGGTTGATCAGCATTCTGTGGAAAAACACAAGCAAAACCCCTTCCCCAAAGAACTGCACGGCAGACCGCAATCCAATCACTTGGTGTTTCGCCAGGATCCAGTAATGGAGTCCAGGATAGCACAAGTGAAGGGAGCTGCAGTGCCATAGTGATTCACACCAGTCTTCAATTCTTTCACCAATTTAAACTCAAGAGGGCGATGTTCTCTAATTGGCCCTTGGGGTCCCTGTACTTGAACGATGGTGAATAGTCTAAAGACTTCCTCCCCTTGTGCTGCAGCACGTTTAAGAGCCTCTTGTAAAGGAGATGCTATGCCTTGAGACCCTTCAGTTGTTATGGGGTCTTTACCATTGGGCTCATTGGTAGGCCTGGCCTCTGAGGCACGAAGAGATGCAAGTCTGCTCGAGAGGCATGAAATCTGCTGCCTCAGCTGAAGTTCCTCACTGAGCTCCTGATTAATAGTGCGCAGCTGAGCCAGGTTTGCCTCCCTCTGAGTGGGGGGTGGTGCAGAAGGCAGTGGACTCTCAAGTGTTTTTTGAAAAGCCTCAAAACTGGGATATAGCGCTGCAGGAGGTCCTCCGGAATCCGGAGGCTCAAGGGGCTCAAGTGAAAGAGGATATTCTCTAGCGTCTTTTTCTAGACCAGATTCAGGGGGCTCTGAAGTCTGAGAGCGCTCCTCTCCAATTTGTTCTAACCCTACATGCACCTCCTCTAAGGCTTCCAAGATTTCCCCCTTGGTTGGCGTCCTGAGAGCTGTGTTTAACAAAGCCCAATAAAAAGGAGCACCTTCCGGAAAACGATTAGGCTCGGCCAGAAGGGCTTCATTCAACTGGTTTCCAATTGTTTCCCATACTTCAGCATTTATTTCTGCCTTATCACATAGCCATGGACAAACTGTGTCCAGAATCTTAACAAAGGCCTCTATGGCGAGCCATTATGGTGAGCCTTGACACAGGCCTCGCCATGATTGAACTTTGAGTCACCTCGCTGGCACGGAGGTGCTCTCGCCCATAGCCACGGGCGAGTTCAGCTGGTAGAGATGTAACCCATAATGGTTGTTATTGTTTCCCTCTGGAATGTGTGGGCAGTACTCTCGCTCCCGTGCAGCCCTCGCTCCCATGCAGCTGGAGAGTATAAAAGGAAGAGGTTCTATAATAGCAAGCAAGCAAGCAAGCAAGCAAGCAAGCAAGCAAGCAAGCAAGCAAGCAAGCAAGCAAGCAAGCAAGCAAGCAAGCAAGCAAGCAAGCAAGCAAGCAAGCAACTTGAGAAGAAAAGTGCCTCCCGTCTCTCTGTCCTCGTCCTTTCAGGTTTAGGACCTGCTGGCAGGATCCTGATGTCGCGGCTCGCGACAGGCCTCTAATCGTATCCTCTCAACTGTTACTCCTTGTGCCTTCAATAGGCTCTGAATTGGATTTGCTAGATAATTTTTGGATTCTGATTGTCCCATTTTTTCTTTTTCTTTTTTTTTTTTTTCTTCCCAAATGGACTTGACACTCTCTACCTTCTATCACTTTTTATTTTTACCTTCCTCTGGAGCACTGTCGCTACCTTCGACCTGGGTCCGGGATTACATATCCTCATCTACTTCAGGTCCCTGTTCGGGCACCACTTGTCGTGAGCCGCAACGTCAGGATCCTGCCAGCAGGTCCTAAACCTGAAAGGACGAGGACAGAGAGACGGGAGGCACCTTTCTTCTCAAGTTCCTTGCTTTATTTATTACAGAACCTCATCCTTTTATACTCTTTCGCTGCACAGGAGTGAGAGAACCGCCCACACATTCCAGAAGGAAACCGTTACAGTTGCTAGGCAACAGATCAGACCACCACCTGAACTAGCCCGTTGCTATGGGTGACGGCATGTCCACACCACTTGGGTGAATCACAGGTCAACATGGCTGCGCTCTCCATAAGTTATTATCACAAACACTATTTTTCAAGGAATTAGAGTACAATAAATACATGTAGTGGTGAGTTATACTGAATACAAGTTTTCTTGGATTCAGGAGCTACTTTACACTCTTCAAATGCCTTTGCCTTTTTGTATGAGGATCAGCTATCTTGGAATAATACAACAAAAATGGCGTGATTTGAATTTTCAGCTGTTTGGATTCTGAGCAAATAGAATGCATTTATTCTGCTCTGTGGTGACCTCTTATACACTGCTCTCCTTCATGCTATGCCAATTGAACGCCAACATTTACCTGTCCCCAGGCCAATGTTTAAAAGTCTGGATAATGTTGTC
Organism: Fukomys damarensis; assembly: GCF_012274545.1. Taxonomy (NCBI): domain Eukaryota; kingdom Metazoa; phylum Chordata; class Mammalia; order Rodentia; family Bathyergidae; genus Fukomys; species Fukomys damarensis. The sequence goes on from NW_022900933.1 coordinate 1,894,937, forward strand.
TAGGTTGTTTCTGTGTGTACCTTCTGGGCTAGTGACAAGCTTTATGGTCTGTTTAGCAGAGATTTTGCCTCATCACCTCACTATTGTATGAATAAAATGGTAATAACTCAAAGCTAAAGCCGATTCAGTCAAGAATAAATGGTTGGCTCAAGGTGATGCTGGTTTGCTGAGTGTGGTAAGGAGAGATTTGAGTGTTCTTGTAACTTCTGTTGAGTTACAAGTCTGTGTTTATTATTATTATTTTTTTAATTTTAAATTGAATTTATTGGTACATTCTAGGTAGACAGTACAGTTACATTCGTTACTGGGATCTTGTACCTTTACATGCCAGGTTTTGGTTCTCATTTTTCCCCCTTGTCTCCACCCTCCCTTCACCCTCTCCTCTGTGTTTATTATTATTATTACTTTTTTAACATGAATTGCTTCAGTTTGGTTAGAGATAGTTTGAACTGTTCCTGTTTTCCTGGATTTTGAATGTTTTCTTTGTGAAACTGTCTTGTAGTTAACTAATATCCTTTTGAACTGAGTATACTTTCTAATTTGTCATCTTTACCCTGCATAGGTTCCTTGGCTTTGAATCCTGTCTGGTAACAGAACAAGCATTATTTATTTATTTATTTATTTATTTATTTATTTATTTATTTTGCAGTATCGGGGATCGAACTCAGGACCTTGCACTTGTGAGGCAGGCGGTGGCACCACTGAACTAAATCCCCAGCCCAGAACAAGCATTATTGGTGTCAGGCTGATGACAGAGTAAGATAGGTCTGGTTCTTTATCTGTAATGCATATCATGTCTCAGGCGGCTGCACTGGCTGATACAAAGTCAGGGAATGAATCAAGTCCTTCAAACCAGAGATGAAATACAATGTCTTTGAGTGACTGGGGCTCCAGGGCTGGGAGCTCGTTTATTGGCCGGCATCGCATTCCAGGGGCTGCTGTCCGACAGCTGTGACTGTGGTCCCCAGATGGCTTGTGCAAGGAATTGTCTGAGTGTGCTAGGATTACCGCAATTTGTTCTGCTACTTTTTTGTTTTTACAAACAACAAATCACATAATGTTTAAGTGTACATACACTTCAACAGGTTTAGACAGATAAATATCAATGTATGGACTATTTCTACCCCCTCCAAAGAGCTCCTGGTGTTCCCTCTTTATTGTTCTCCCTGCCCTGCGTGTCTTTGGCCTCATGGCACTGCTGGATGTTGGACTTTTGCTGCTGTTGGTCAGATTTGTTCATCCTAGCATTTCACATTAGCCAAACCATACAGAGCACACTCTTTTGTGACTGTCTGTCTTCTGTGGATCAACATGGCTTTCAAAGTTGTACCATCTTATAGTCCTGCCAGAAGTATGTGAGAGTTCTACTCACCCTGACATCCTTACTGTTTGCTATTTTTAGTTTCTTAAATTTTAGTCATTTGAATGGGTGGGTAGTGGTATCTGCTTGTAATTTTAATTTTAATTTGGTTTGCTTATTTGACATCTTTGGTGAAGTCCGTTGCCTGTGCCAAGTTACTTGTGCCCATTAGGATGTTTTGTTTATCTTATTCTTATGTTCAGAGTGTTCTTGATGTATTCTGGATAAAAGTCTTTTGTCAGAAATATACTTTGCAAACAATTTCTCCTCATCTGTTCTTGTCTTCCCATTTTCTTAGCAGTATCTTTTGAAAAGCAGTAGTTCTTAAACATAGATGATGTTTAATCTTTCAAATTTATGCTTTTGGTATTCTGAGAAATCTTTGCCTATTCTGCTATTTTAAGTATTTCTTTTATTAAAATGAATCATTCACTGATGGTATAACTATGTACTTAGAACAAAACAATTTAATAGTTATGAGTGCTAAGGAGAAAATTAAACAAGGAAACTATAATGAGATTCAGATCTCAACTTTCTTGTATTAGTCTAAGAACATTTGAATTTTCCCATATTCAAAACAGGTGGCTGAAGAATATGTGAGGGAGGGAATATTTGCATCAGGGCAGGTAGGGGCCAACTTCCCAGCAGCAGGAAGCCAATACTAACTGTGTACCTGAAGGATCAAAGACACAACACAATTTTTAGACCTCAAGGAGATCGATAGCTACAGGCAAGATCCATCTAACAGGAGATATGGTCTTTGGTAGAGGAATATGGTCACTGCGGGCCCGCGGCCCATCAGGGAGAGACTCAGGTGATAACTGCACCTCAACCTCTCCTCCCATCCTTTGATTTTTTTTTTTTTTTTTTTTTTTTTTCCCCC
>NW_022900933.1:1897520-1938659 GCF_012274545.1 Fukomys damarensis
TTTTTTTTTTTTTTTTTTTTTTTGCCTCCTAGTAGCTATGCTCAAGTGGAAGCAGGTAGCAGGAAAGCTCAGCAAATGCTACCCATGAAGAGCTCCCCACAGAGCTGGCTGTTGTTTCACTGGCATAAGGAACTCAAATTTATTAGGGGAAGACCTCAGATCTCAATGTACCAGGACACTGACTGTGTTTAAATGGTGTAACTCTTTCTCCCTTGGGCAGGGTGGGTGCCTTACAGAATCAGCGAGCTCAGAGTTTCTATACCAACAAAGGGAGCAAACCTTCCTCATGAGGAATATTAACTCTGAAGGCAGAGTAGCTCTATCCCATGTCCACCTGCTCCTTCCCAAACTTGATCGATCGCTCTGGTCAGGAGCAGATGGTGAAGGCACTCCAGCTGCAGGATTTTCTCTAATCTCAGCTCTGTGGCTACAAGAGAAATGGCATCTTTCCAAGTAGTTGTAGAAGCTTTCCAATAACCTTTGTGGATTTTTAGCTGGAAATGTAAAGCTCTAAACTCATCTTTTATCCCCTGCAAGTTCTTCAGCTCTCTTAGAAGCAAGCGACTCGTTATCACATTCTCTCGCTCACTGGCTACTCTGTAAGGCAGGTGAGGCAAGGACAGCTGATTGGGGCTGGCATTTTTGGTCTCTAGTTTTTAAGGCTTATCATTTTCCAGCAAACTCTTATTTTTGTGGAAATGTGGTATTTTCACTATGACATTCTATAACAGCAACTACTTGGATACCCAAAGATTTATCTTTTTAGGATCTTGGCTTCAGCTGTAGATGGTACTTTAGGAAACTATTTTGTCATCCTGTGTAAGGATTATCTGTCATTACATTTTACCAATGAAAACACAGCCATCAATACCTTTAAATCTGGCCAGAACAGAGAACTAATTTCATATTCCCATCCCCACCATCCTGTTCTCTGGAAACCACTTTTGGTGTTAGCAGGGTTCTTCAGTCAAGGTTAGGCAGAGAATGATGGGACAGGAAGTGGGCCTCCTGGAATTATAAGGCTGCTGGTGGCCGGCTCAGGGTCCTGTCTTCTGTGCCGCATGGAAAGGACTCTCTTGTAGGAATAGCCAGCAGAAGGCCTGCCCCATGTGCAGGCAGGAAATGTTCTGTGGTTTGGGGACATTGTCCTCTGGATGTGCCGAGGAGATAGAGGGCTCTGTGATGCCCGACTTGTGGCTGCTGCTCACCTTGCCTGCATTCTTGGAAAGTTCCTGTTCCTTACACATCACAGGTGGTTCTGGGACTGGGATGATATCTGTATTTTCTGATGGTTTGCATGTGGGCAAGCTAGAGACACATTTCACTTCCCTGATGAGTGACATGGGCCAGGTGTGCAGGGGAACAGCTGCTTAGCCTAAGGTCTTCAACTAGAGCAGGTTTGAAGAAATCCCAGTCCTCATCTTTCTTCTTTGTCTGAACGTTTTGGTGATTTGCTTTGTAAATGTTCTGATTTTCATTGTAGTCCTTTTGTATTTATTGATCACCTATGTGAACACCCTGAAACATCTTTAGCAGTTTCACAAAACTACCAGATTTGCCTTAAGTAGATTTTGTTTCATCTTTGGGACACCTGTCCAGCAACCCCTTAGATAGATTTCCCACATAGATTTTCACGAGAAGAGGATTCTTCAATGTCATTGTCATCAGCCTAAGCCATGGTGATAGCTATTTTGTAGGTGTGTCATGGGTCATCCTGAAATAGCTCTCATAGGTTGGGCCATCCCTTTTTCCTTTGAGGTCACCATGTGCTTTGGATAGGAGAGATGAAGTCGCCTGAGAAACACACACTAGAAATTTGTGTTCATGAAGGATGATGTCCTCACAGGATGACGGGTCTTCACCGGAGAGACAGCCCTGAGAGAGGCTCAGCATGGATTTACTTTTGGAACTGCAGTCCTCTGTGTCAGAGGCATCACTGCTAGTGGATGAGGACACCATGGAATTGAAGAGCCAATGTGAGAGTCTCCATCAATACAGGAAGCTGCCACAGAGGGAAGAAAAGGAAAATATTAAGGAGAAAATTCACTACCAACTCCTGGAGCATAAACAGGAATGTGAGAGAGTCTTCAGCTTCCAAGTCTCTGAGCCTAATGGTCAGGTAAGTCATAATTTGTCTTCTATGACTGTCGGTTACCATGGTAATATCTAAACCAGTATAGCCAGACAGTAGGAATAGAGAGAAAAGGGATAGGAAACCGCAGGCTCTGTCCCCTTCCCTCCAAAATATTGCTATCACATGCCATGCAGGCTGAAGGACCCCTCTTGAGGCCAGAAGGAGCAATGTTGCAGGGTAGCGCTTATTTTCCTCTTGTCTTGGGGTATCTGAAATAATTCCTGTCTTCAGGGAACTGAGACCCTCTTTAGGGAGATACGTATAAACAGCCTGGTATAAGACAGGGCTATAAGTGCAACAGAAGAGCTTAAAACTCACATGATTCCTAACCTGTGAGAGGTCACATGTTCTGTGTTTGTGTCCTCTGAAAGGGCAGAATGAACTCCAAAGGACAAAGGAGGTGAAGAGTAGGAAAGTTTAGTGGGGAGTGGGAACAGGTCTGAGGAGACGGAAAGGGTCCTGGAAGTAGGTGGCCACCGAGGCTCTTTGTCAGCGGTAATTTATACAGCAAAGTCACAAATGTGGGTCAAACTATAATCAACCTTTAGGATTACAAGGATGGCTGCTCAGCTAATATCGATCCAATAAGGAAGCAGGGCGTGTAGCAAGAGCACACGGATGATACCATCAACCTCAGCTTGTCTGTGATTTCTAAAGCAGGAACGTTTTGGTGAAGGCGTGGGCCCGGGTGGTCTGGTCACCCACCCAGGTGTCGGATGTATGCGGACGGGGTACTGATAGAGCAATACTATACTATAACACAGGCCTTTTCCTTGACTCCATGTGTTTTCTCCACAGAATGTTTTCTCTAGAAATGGAATAGTTTGCTCAGCTAGGCAGCCCTCCCGCCGGTGTATCAAAATGTTTTGTCATGACCTCTCAGGAATGTTTCTTAGCTCTGCCCCTCTCGGGAATGTTCTGTTAGTTCTGCCCCCCTTCTTCTGTGATCATGCTAGCCCTCTACTCCTCCTTTCAGGAATTTTCTGTGACTCTGCCCCCTGCTTCAGTGAGTATGCTGGCCTACCAGGAGACCCCGATATAAGGAGGCTCCTGTTTCTAGTCAAGCACTCAGACTTTGGAGTACAAACTCCCCTGAGTCCACCGGTGTAGTAAAGGTCTTTCTTCATCTTTTCGAGTGACCGTCAGATTCTCGAGTCTTCGAAATGCGGTAGCCATGACCCAGAGCTGTGACGCTGACCTGTAACTCTCAGCTGTGGCCCTTGGCTGTGATACGTCCCTGAGCCATTCCACTCCGCCACAACAGTACCGATCACAATCTCATCTGGAGTTTTGCTTCATCCCTTGGGGAAGTATTTAAGTCTGGCCACTGCGATTTTAATTTCAGCCTTGTCGTCTTCAGATGTGCCTTCAGCCACAATTCTGACATCTCTGCCTTTTACTGACTTCCTTGAGAGCCCAGACTCCTTGACTGTATACCCAGTACTTACTTGATTGTGTATCAATTTCTATCTAACTTAGCGGCCTATAATATTACCCCCTCTGAAGAAGAATCCCTAAGTGTGGTTAGGGGAAAATAAGAGTAGTTTCAATCTAGGTGCTTTGAGCTGAGAAGGTTTGGTGTAGGGGAGACCACAGTCAGGGGCCTTTTCCAAGGAGATGATCTAATAGGCCTTAGATAGAAGTCATGTTAGGATTTAGCAGTTATGAACTCCCTTTGCCAGGTCAATCTAGTGGATTCTGGTAGGAGGAGTCTGGCACATTTGTCATTCACTCCCTTTCATGATCACTTGGAGTTTGGCAGCATCTAGGTAAGAATAGATTTTTCCAAGAGATTAAAGCATGTATAATCAAAGCATGAGCACTAGAATGGAACAGATTGGGGGAAAAGAGTAACATCCAGGCATTGCTCTTAAGAGATTGAAATAAGGATTGTGGCCAGCTGGCTGTTAGACTGCTCTGCTGATTGAGTTCATATAAGTCTGATATTTATTTGTCACAAATCCCTCTAATTTTAGCTGTGAAAAGATGGAGAGTTTGGTGATTTTTGAAAGACAATTTTAGTTGTCTTTGCTGAGCTTTTATGGATTCTGTTGTAGTTTCCTTTTAGCCTCATTGGACTATAATAGTGGTCAGCTAGCGATGTAGCTAGAAACCAGCAGCAGGGGATCTGTGATTGGTGCCCCTCTATATCTAGCTTCTATTATTAATGGCATTTTCATACATCTTTTGGTTATGCTTTTTTGTTGAGTGTATAAAAGCAAGTTAAAGTGAGACCCGTGTTAATCAAAATTCATGTTTACTGTCTAACAAAGTCAGTTAAGTCTCCCCAGGCATTGCTTTGGGAACCATGCACAGAGCCTCTCAGCTCCTCTGCCAGTGTCAGCCATCAGGATGGGTCATGGCCTCGCTTTTCCATGCTTTCCAGGAAAGCATGGCAGACTTCTCTCTTTGGAAGTGACCCTCCTTTTTTGGCACACAGAATATTGTTGACTCCCATTCTCTGGGGTCCAACAATCTTCCTGTTCAGGAGGTTTGGTGACTCAGCAGTGTGGGGTCTTGTAAGAAAAGGTCCCTGCATGTCCTGGGTCCCTGTTGACCTTGGAGGGCCAAAACAAAAATATTGGCTGTTCTCTTGGCCCAGTTATCCTTTTAGCTCTGGTCTCCAAATCTCGATGATTGAACACCCAGGAGAGAAGATCAGTTACATTAATATTATAGTAGGTTTAAGTTTATGATCTTCTCTAGATATCAAGCACCTTGAAGTATATAGTATAATCAACAAACTGTTATTTCTTTATCTATCATGCTTGTCTGAGAAGTTGAATCCTTGTAGAATGTTAACAAATAACAGTTACAAAGTTTTATAGAGAAAACTTGAGGTGAAGGGCCACAAAGCATTTCAACCTGACAATCATGATGACATTATTACCTCTAAAACACATTTAAATTTCCATTTCAGTGTAAAATAGCTTTTTAGTCAGCTCTCTTTGTCTAATATAAGATATTAAAATTACATAAAGTTTTACCTAAATTGTTATACTTTAACCATTTTTTGGTTAACTGTGATGTTTAAATAGAACATACTTATACTTTATAGCTAATCTCTAATCACTGGAGTGAAACTGTCTGGACTCCTTAGTGTTTAGTTACCTTTAATTACATGGCAACCATACAAACACAAGCCTAAAAACATATCCGCATCATCTGGCTGGCGGTCTCATGCCTGATTGGAAAGTACATTTTATCATAGATAGCTGGAACACAAGTAAGGGGATGACAGCTATTTGAGCCTAAAAAGTTTACCACCATAAATAAGTGGGATGCCTGGTATTGTTAACATGTTTGAATGAAGAATTCCTCTTTGTGGTGGGTGACCGTTGGATGCACTGAAAAGGCTGAGCAACATTCTTGCTCCTCTGCCCACTAAACACCAGTAGCATTTTCCCTCTAGTTGTGACAGCCAAGATATATCTCCAGCATTGCCAATGGTTGACTGGGGAGTAAAGCAGATTCTTCCTCCTCATTAGAAGCAGTGATCTAACTTTAACCTGAATGCAAATATAATAACATGAGGGATACATGAATGCCCTAGACAGAGGTGGGAGCAATCACTTTGGGCTGCTGCCCTTAGACAAAGAAAAGGGAAGAGGAGCTACAATGATTAACTGCGGTTGCAGTGGCCTTTTGATGTCCTGCTTCACAGTCCCTGGGCCTGTCTGACTCCGATGACAAGTGCAGTGGACAGTGCTATGTGAATGCAGACTCACCTCAAACTGATGTTGTCCCATCTCTGGGACACATCATGTAACTTTCTGCACTCTGTCCTGCAGCCCATTTCATTAACAGGGGACTTGCTGGGTCTGGGCATAATGCAGCTCCTAGGTGCTTGTGTGTGGGTGTGTTGGGTGCAGGGGAGCATGTTCACAACATCGGGTATGGACAGCTAATAGTCTCAGAAAGCACGGCCTGCACTCTCGGTCTTCCTGGTCCTTGAGCAGACATCCTGCGAGGCATGCTAGATAAATCTCTGGAAGGCCCTATGGAATGGAACCTCACTGCCCCGGCTGGTGGCCTCAGTGTCAAACTGTCAGTAGATGGCTCTCTCTCTCTCATCTCTCCCCGTTATGCTCCCATCCTTAGATCACCCAAGTGTTTAACCCGAGCTCTATTGCAGGGAAACCCGAACTAAGACAACAGGCTTTCTGGTTTTTATAGCAAGTTATATACACCATATAAAAACATATGTGCATTCAAAATCCAGTCAGTAGAGGAAGTTGTGTGCTGCTCTTCAGCTAGTTCCACAGCAAACAGAAAGATCCTGCCCATAAGACAAAAAGACTTTTTTATCCCTTTCCATCTGCTACATGTCTATTCATCCAACAAGTATTTCTGAGGTACATATTAGCCTAGGATCTGGAAATATACATTATTAAATACAATAAGCAAAAATCTGTCTTCTGGAGCTTGCATTCTAGTAAGAGAAGAATATAAGCCAAGCAATTCAGTCCTGGTTGTAGGTTAGACAATGAAGGGCAGGGGCTGTTGGAAGTGGGACTGATTGTCCTGGAACCCAAATCCCCAACTCAGTGTTTCTGCACCGGACTCTGCTGGTCTCTTGTCATGCCCAGTCTTGCCTGGCATGCTTCATCTTTCACGCAACCCCACAATTCTGTCACACGTGTGTTTTCTCCGTTTTTCCAATAGCCGTGTCTTTCCTAAGGTTGAGGGTCCCCACCCCTGTAACAGTTCCAGCATCTGCCAGCATCAGCCACTCCCAGGGCCTCCCTGAACTCCACTGTGTTGGCTGTGAGCTGTGACTAAGAGTCAGCCTTGAGTATTCTGGGCACATCTCCTTCTGTCACTAGACCCTCTCACTTTGACCCTGTGCACGCAGCATTGATGAGACAGCCCTTGCTTTGGATCCTGATTCGTGAATTTACATTCTCCACGGGGTGAATCTTGAGCTGGGTGAGCCATGTGAAGCAATAATATCTTGCTTGATAAGAAATGTGCCAGGCTGCAGGGGCAGGGAGAACATGCACAGTTGGGATCTATAAATAGAAACAGCTGCAGGAAGTAGACAGCGATGCGGCAGGCAGTGATTCGCAAGTAGACCTCGTATATTTCCCTTGGGGAAATTAGCTGGTCTCATCCCTAGAGCCCAGTGGGATTTTGGAATTAATTCTCTCTCTTAGAAACAAAGAGTGATTGTCAAGGTAAAGATCAAATGCCTCTCCTCCTTGACTGGTGAAATTGATGTTTCCATATCCTGATTTTGAACTACAGGTAGCAGGGATCACATTTCACTTTCCGGGAGGCCCATGGGGATGACAGGTCCCCTGGGCATGGTTACAAGCTCTAGGGGCGGCTCAGGGCCAAAGGTCACAGGACAGCTGAAATTACACTTCGGAATGTGTCTATCCCTGTCACCCAGGGTGGCTGGGGCCAGCACTAATTCCTGAGCACATGCGAGTGGCCTAGTTTGGGCTGGGAAGGCGGCTGGGGCCTCCCTGACTGCCCAGGTCTCCCAACTTACAACAGTGGCACTTGCTATGGGAGTTGAGGGAAAGGTTCCCAGGAAGGCAACCAGCCTCGAGCTTGCTTCTGAATAATGTCTAGTCTTGTAAGACTGAGGGCCTTACTTCCACTCGGAGGAGCTTGAGCAGCCGAAAGGGCCTCCAAGATGCTGGGCCTGCAGCCCAGCCCCAGCGATTGCTCCAGGAGCTTGTCGAGCAGGGAGAATCACCCAGGAAGGAGCCCACTGGACGAGTTGGAAAAGTGACCTGTATTAGTCTGGCCAGACAGGCACTCCCAGAGCCAAGTAGCTCAGAGAGGCACTGCTCAGGGCCTGAGGTAGTTTTACAGGGTTTTTCTGAACAAAAAAGTTCAAACATAGGTCAGGGCATTCACAGAACTACCAGGGTATAAGATTCCAAACACACTGCTTATCTTATGCTGGAAATGTTCTATGGTCACCTTTTGTCATACCATTTGTCCCTGGGTGGGCTGTTAACCGAGTTAGCAATTAGCATAGGAAGGTTTGTTTGCAGTTTGAGCAGCTCTTTGTTGATGTTTGATAAGGAGAGGGGGAAGCACAGTCTCTGGCCTATTAGCAGGCCAGCATGGAGCCACTTTAGTTCAGCCAGGTCCCACAGTCTGATTTTCACAGTGGAGGCAAATCTTAACTTAGCTACCGACTCAGAATGTCCTCCTGGAAGTCTGAGGAAACAGTGGGAAGCCATCAGCACAGGCTGCTTTCCTGTTAGTTCCTCCTATTAATATCAGTAGAATCCCCTTAGCAGCTGTAAAGGACTTTCATAGTGCCACCCCCTGAGATAGCTTTTCGGATGAGAAACAGGGTCAAAGAGGTCATAAAGGGAATATATGGAGAATTCGGGACTTAGACCCTGATCTGGTCCCAGAGCCTGTGCTTTCTACACCATATTGAAACGGCAAACTTTCTGCTCAGTTGATGTGCCTCACAGTTGCTACTCCGGGAAGATGGAAAGCACACTGGGAGCTGTGGAGACAAAACAAAAGTAAAGCTTTATTTAATGCCAGAGGGCCAGTCGGCGTTTGCACGTGGGAGACTGGCCCCAGTCTAGCACTTGGCATAGGAGGAGATATGCTGGGAGGGGTGGGGTTATAGACAAAGCATACATTCCTTGGTCACAGAGTTTGAATATTCATTAGCTGGAGAGCTCAGTTGTGGTACTGGCTTATACATAATAGGCAGCAAGCCTATTGAGTAGTTTAAAACATGAGGTTAGCACTTCATTTACATTCTGGCAGAACGACAAAACTACTCAGAGACAAAGGCAGTCCTGAGATGTGGAAGTTGGCTGGGACATGTCCAGGCATGTGAGGCAGGACAGGCCCAGACATACTGAACAAAGACAATTTCAAATAGGGACTTTCCCTGTAGTAAGCTCAGCTTGAACCACGGAGACAAAATTCGCCTTTTCAATATCATACCACATTTTGCCTAAATGGTTACCAGCCATTCATTCTGGGACTATTACTTTTCCTGGGAGTTTGTCATTCTGAAGTGACAACAATCTGTTTTGCGGAATGGAGGAAGAGCATATTTTATTTGTGAGTCTTCAATTCAGGTCCCAGTTTGGCCAGAAGATGGCTGTGTCACCGTGAACCAGCCTCTTAACCTCTCTGGCCTTACATCTGTTAACCAAGGGCCTCAAACCTGACGTTGATTTTGGTGTTTCACAGATCGAAAACTCTCAGGGAAACTCCATTATGTTAGGGAATGCCTCACAGCTGCCAGAAGGACATTTCTTTCTGAAAAATAAGCGCCAGTTTGGAGGGTCCCAGCATGGTTGATTTATATCAAGTCAAAGCCCTATGGTTCTGACTAGGACTGTACCCGATACCTTGTAACCTTGTAACCCTGTAACCCAGAGTTGAGGCTTAAACACAAGGAGGATTTGGTTCTCTTACAACTCTGGGACTGGTGTGCTCAGCTGGACAGAGCTGCTCCCCTGGGCCTCGCATGGGGCCCAGTTCAGCTGGTTTGTGTGATGGCCTCGCCCACACACTAGATTCTGGCTGGCTGCTGGTTGGGGGCCTCCGTGTGCTTCAGCTCATCTGCCCAGTAGGCTAGCTGACTTCTTTCCATGGCAGTTTAGGGCTCCAAGGGGGTCAAAGTGCAAGCTACAGGGCCTCTGAGGGCACGGACTTAGCAGTTATGCGGCATTGTTTCTGTGCTCGGAGCCACACTAGATAGCAGCGGGTGGGGACTGATGCCTCTACCTCTTGGTAGAAGTAGTGACTTAGTACCATTGCAGAAGGATGAGAAGTGTATCATCTTTTAAAACAGTGAGCAAAAGAAGAAGGAAACTATCCTTCAGAGAACTGGTTGCCCCAGAAGGTGGCACAGCACGGGACACGGGGCTTGTCTAGATGTGCGCCATCACCTAGGGCGGTGATGGCAAACCTTTCGGAGACGAGTGCAACCCAAAGCCCATTTATTTACTGCAAAGTCCCAACACTGCAATTAAACCTGAATACTCAAGTTTTAGTTTAGAAAAAGAAAATTCATGTATTAACATCTTTTGTCTTAAAAGAAAAACAAATAACATGTGAGCCTTAGGTTTGGCACCGCTGACCTAAGGTATCCTTAGAGAGCACTGTCCCTTCCTGAGAGCACGGTGAACTCCGGGAGGGGCACAGGAGAGATGGACGGAATGTCTGTTTTATGCCATCTCACCTGCCCATGTGACCCTTCCCTTCCCTTCTCTCCCCTCTCCTGAGCCTTTCCCACTGGTTTGTGTCTTCTCAAACCACGTACTTGAGCTACGAGATCTTCCTGAGGGAGAAAGTCGGGTGGACAGACATCTTCAGGAGCAACCTATGCCTGTGCGTGCACACTTGGGGCTGCACCTTGAGCGTGTCCCTGCAGAGCGTCATCTGGGAGCCACTTGGAAGAGGTTTCTTTGGAAAAATTAGGATTTGGGTTCTTTATGAGAGGTTTGCACCGTCAAATTATGCTGTGACCCTTACACTCAGGCCATCTGTCTTTCATTTTTCTGCCAGCCTTTGGAGGCAATGATGCCTGAGTTATCAATCAGGTCCAACACCCCATTTACAGACAGGTAAGAGACATGAAGTTCAGGAAGGTAAAACTATTAACTTCCACCTAACCTTCGCATTCTCATTTATTATCTATCTCCATCCTTTCAACAATCCAGTGGTTGAGTTTATAGATGAAGAAGTCAGTATTTTGGGAATGAAAAAAGACTTGGGCCTTCTGACTCCTCTTGTGGTATACTTTTCAGTACAAAATGTAGGGCAGGCTTGCAGCTTAGGGAAGCGCATATGGGCCAGCATTTTCCTAGGATCCTGAGGGAGCACCTTAACTCTCCTTGGCCCTAGCCCCTTGGTTTTTTGTTTGTTTGTTTGTTTTGAGACAGGGTCTCACTATGTAGTTGAGACTGACCTGGAACTCACTATGTAGCCCAGGCTGGTCTCGAACTCACAGTGATCCTCTTGCCTCAGCCTCTTGAGTGCTGGGATTACAGGCATGTGCCACCACGCCCGGCTTCTAGCCCCTTGGTATTGAGCAGACACCACTTGGTGTCCTTGAAAAACCCTAAGCAAATAAAGTTGTTTACAGAATTACCACCATGAATCACTTCATTTATTATCTTGAAGCAAATAAGAAAAGCAAGCCTGAGACTCCAGCGAGCAATATTACTCAGTGCAAATGCTGCAGGGTGCATCTCGGGCTGGAAGTAGAAAAGGTGTGGCAAAGCTGGCCAGGGGAATGGGCTGGAGTTGTTCATGGCAGGATCCCAGGGTAGTGGGAGGGCCTCACGGGTAGGGCTTCTCCTGAGCTCACGTGAGCCCTGGAGGACATAGAAAGAAGAGCGGCTGTCAGAGAGCTGCCATCGTGGGTGACTCTGCTCAGTAGCGGGAGCCCACACCAAACTCAGCATGTACTTTTACTTTTGCTTTTTGCTCTCTTTTATTCTTTGTTCAGCCCAAGCTTGCTCTGCAGAGCTGGTTTTCCATACCCATTTACCCCACACTTTTTCAAATATACATTTTGGCACTGTTAATGGCTTGTGTCGTCCAGTTCTTTCTTCAAGGCAGGAGGGGCCCAGAGTACTTTTGATCAGTGAGCCATTTCTACAGGCAATCGTTATCCTATAACCCTCTTGCACCCCAGACCCTTACAGAGGAAGAGCCAGGTGAGCTTGCTTAGCACTTAGAACAGACAGCAGGCAATGATAGGTGGTCACTGAGTAGCTGAAGGCAAAAATGAAATGTAGAAGCCCGTCATAGAGATTTCCTCACCTCTTCCATGGGTTTGTAGTTACACACTTGGCTTACTGGCTGCCTCTTCCTTCAGTGGGCCCTGTGGTCGGATGTGAACCATTTAATTCCCCTGAGCTTCTTGTCTCTAAAATAAGAAGGTTATAGAAAATAATCCCTTGTGCACTGCACTGTAAGGTTCAAAGCTCTGTAACTTTCATAAACTACTGGTCAGGGAAATGGGAAAAGTATTTTCTAAGTTCCAGTGTCAGTTTCTCATTGTGTAAAGTTTGGGTTGAAACTCTTCTACTTAAAAGAAGAAAAAGCAATCACTGATCTCAAGAGAAATCTTTGGTAAATTCTGCTTGAGGTAAAGAAACACAGTGCCTCATGGCAGCTATTTGGGCAGGGTTCCCACGCTCACTTTTATTTTATATAAAGAAAAATTTGGAACCATCAAGAGTTTTGGGAGAGGGAGTAGCTCATGTGTTTATGTAACAGGTCAACTATAGACAATACTATGCATTTGACATGAGTAGCTGTCAAATTGGTAAAAAGTCTATGACAAAATAGAACAAGCAACTTATAAACTAGGAAGAAAATATTTCTAATTATTCTGGATTAGGGAAATGGGCACTTGTTGAGTGTTCTAATGTGAATGGGGCAGAATACCTGGTATCTATCTGATCAAAAAATAGGGCCAGGGATTTGACTCAGTGCTTCTGCTGTGTGCCTTGCAAGTGCAAGGACCTAAGTTCAATGCCTGGTACCAAAAAAAAAGAAAGAAAGAAAGAAAGACATAAAACTCTGCCTAGTGAACACATGGATTAATGAATGATCAACGTGAATCGTCTGTCTCTTCTACGTAAACAGGATTGAACTGATTAAGTCTTCCTCACTCTTCCTGTCTTTTCCTCTTTCCCATCTGAAAGTTGTACGTACATTTCACACCCATTTACTGGTTTTCTTTGTAGATACAGAAAAATGTAAATTTTCTTAAATTTGAATCTCAGTCTTATACCCTCCGCTAAAAAACAAAGGCAATCATTATTTTCTCTCAGATAAGTAGATTTTCTCTGGTGCTGATGAAGCTGAAGTTCAGGGACCCTGATGTTTAGTACATATTTAACGAGTGTGAAGTTAATTATTGTATCTCTCTCCCTTCCATGAGGAGGTGTAATGCACATGTGAATAACTACATGAGGTTTTTCAGTTTATATAAACAAATCTGTGGGAATGGACATTGAGACAGCGTGATTGAAATAGAAGAAATACAAAGTCAGAAAGCATTGAAAATAAGGCTGAGGGAGGCAAAGAGAGAAGAGGGGAAGGGAAGAAAAGGAAATGGAGAGGAGAGAGGAAAGGAGAGGACAGGAGGGCAAGGAAGGAGAGGGGAGGAAAGACTTTTTCTTGGGGACAACCATGTTGGCGTAGGCCCATAGGTTCCAGTCTCCCTGATGTCTTCCTTATGGATTCCGCACTTGCTTATCAGGCACCCACAATTGCATAATCCAAGTTCTTGTAAGGAAACTTATTATGTCTTACTGACTTGACTTCCCTGGTTGAAGGTGGATCAAAGGTTTAACCCGTCCCCTAATTTCAAAGTACACGTTCCCAAAGTCTTCTATGCCTGCCTTGCAGTTCTTTTCTATTTGATTCATCTCTTTGAAATTTTTTATTTAGGAGTCTTTGAAAAATGATTCCCTTATTTTGTATTCTCAATTGCAAATTCTCCCATTGCTGAGCTGAACTCCTTTCTGGCATGGCATGTGACCTGTGAGGAGCAAGTATTCTCCATTCAGCAGCAGAACTATCTTCTTCCTGAATAATCTCTAGAGAGGTTTTACCAGGGACTCAGTGAGTTCTCACCAGCTGCAGGCCATTTCCAAACAAGTATACTGGCCTTAGATATCTGCATTTTTGCAGGTGGTATAAAGTCAGATGCTTTACCCACTTGGGGCAGAAACACGGTCACCAGTGTTTCTGGTGCCTTCCTACTCACAGAGTTCCGGGCAGATGGAAGATTCCTTCCTTTGTCTTAGGGTTAGAGGGCAGAATTTTTATTTGGGATTCTGAGTGCAGCACATATGCTTTATCTAAGTAGTTCAGATTTAAGTTCACATAGGACCTGGGGCTAAATCCCTTTCTCAGAGTTTTGGAACCCCAACGTGTGATATTACAGGCTACTCTGATAACTTGGCAAGTGGTTTGGATTCACCTTCTTATACATCTAACTTTTACTTCCTTACTTTTTGACACCCGTGAATTGGTTTCAAGTTATTTTAATGTAGTGTTTGAAAAAGAGATGGATTTTTCCACGTAAGTTCATTCCACCGTATTTACTAAAAATTGGTTTCAGTGTAGTACAAGGAAAATAATAGCACACCCTTGATACAATTCATGCTCTTTTTTTCTACATCTATGAGTAGATTTTTTTTTCTTATTTTAAGGGTGATATAACAAGTTCTTTTTGGAAAAACCTCTCCTTATTTCCCTGATAGGCTGCCCTTTCCTCTTCCCAAAATACTCTTCATCCAGAAATGTTCTCACCACTCTCAGGTACGAAAAGAATACATAATTTATTTTCTAAAGTTAATATAATCTTTCTTTTGCTCCCAGTACCCATTGTCCTCAAAACTAGGAATGAGAAATGTCAATGTTCTGATCATTTGAAGAATTGTAGATTATCAGGTCAATTTTGACTCTCTTTCACCCTTTGAATAGTTTGCCCTCTAATTTTCTTTACTTTCCTTTTTATGAAGCCAATGGCACAGTGAGAAGATCAGCGGCTGGGAGGGAAGTGATGTGTATGTATTCTTTTCCCCTTTCCTACCATCCCTCAGACTTCAGACTCTGCCTGCTTCCCTGAGAGTGAATCTTCTTGTGTGAAATGAGGCTCAGCAGCCTAAAATCTTCCATGAAAACATTTATCCTTCTGTTTATCTGAAAGGGTGACTGCCGCTTCTCAAGGCCAAGGTGATGGGGGAACTTTAGAAGGGGGCTTAGTGCTAGGAAGGACAGACACTGTGGGCTTTAGTCACTTTAGCTAAAGGGGCCCATTGCCTTTCAGATGTTTTCCCTGAGGGCTTCTTTAGTTTCCTTTACCACAGTGAAGGTATGAATTGGCCCATCCTCTCCTATCCATTTAGGAGCACTGGAAGACACCGCATGACCTGACCAGACAGGTGAGATGCAGGAAAAGCAGAACTTTGGAAAGGAAGATGGGGCAAGGGCTTGGGGGTGGTGGGAGAAGCAGAGGGTGTGAGGTGGAGAACTCTTCTGATTAAACTTTTCTATAAGAGAATAGGACTGAGATCTTCTGTCCAAGGAGAGTTCGGGAAGACACAGGAACAGACTAGAGATGTCAACCTGTGGACTCTACTTAGGACCTTTTTTTCCTTGCAGTAAAGACTGTCTGAAATTTCTCTAGGATTCTGTGCATATACTTCATCATCTGACAGTAAAACCGTTTTGTTTTGTCTTATGTTTAACCACCTCTCCCTTTATAATAAAGATCACAGTGGCAATGTTATAGTTGAACAAGAAATGCTCTATTGCAGAGTACAAACAGCCATAGGTCCGGAAGCTTCTATATCAGTCACACAGCTTCAGATATCAAGTCTACTTGATGATCTGTGGCCCCGCCATCAAGAGAACAAGCCGGATTTCACGGGTCTGAGCACGGGGTGACCTGTTCACTCCCCGCTCCTGCCAGCACACCGTGAGCCGCCATGAGTAATTTGTGCTACACTTAACACTCAGGAAACAATGCAAGAGTTTGTCTTCCATCAGCAAAGCCCAAGAAAGACTCTTTAGCCAGTGAGCTATTATTATTTGATCAGTTGACCCCTCAGTTAACCATGTACATGGTTTAAAAGATAGTTGATGGTGAAACTAAACCAGAATGTTTAATGATTCAAGCCACTCACATCAGAAAAAAATTTTTCATAAAGTGCAAGACTTTCATAAATTACTCCTGAGCAAATGGGCCCTATAAAATATTTTCATAGGCTCTAGCCTAAATCTTCACCTTTCTGCATTTTAATTTTATAAATGGAATATTTTTGTAGGGTAATGGTACTTTACTTACATTGCTTGGTATGAAACTTTCCTGGTCTATTTGTAATAGCAAATTTTTTTCTACTTTCTCATTTAATTAGAATGAGGAGAACAGAGATGAGGGGTTGGAGGAGGGGAAAATTAGAGTGGAAATTACCAAGGCACAAGGATTAGAGGAGAAACTCCCAATGCTATATGCTTATCAATTTGCCTTTCTTTTTTGGGGTAACCATTAGCATTGAAATGCGGCAAATGTGATGTACTGATCCGGAAGAGAGAATGAATGTTGCTACAAATCTCCATCTTTATCTTGTCCAGTGTTATGGTTGTATACAAATAAACCCTGTGCCTCACTTGCTTATAGGTGGGGCTTTGGGGAGGCGACTGGACGGTGGGTGTGTGACACTAGATTAGTCCACGGATGCTCTCATAGCTGGATGTGATGTTGAGGTGACGCCGAGTGGGAAGAGCTGGGTCACTGGGCGTGGCCTGGAAAAGTACACGTCCCTCCTCTGCCCTTGACCTGCCCTGCTCCTCGCTGCCCTGTCGTGGACTGTTTCTCTTCCACTAAAAAGGGCCTCCTCTGCCCTTGACCTGCCCTGCTCCTCGCTGCCCTGTCGTGGACTGTTTCTCTTCCACTATGCAACCCTGTCTTGGAGCCAGCCAACTATGGACTGAAACCTTTACAAATTGTGTGCTAAAATAAACCTCTCCTCCTTTAACTTGTGGATGTCAGCTATTCTGTCCCAGCAATAAGAAAGTAAATAAGACACCCAGAATGAGACGGGGTTAAACATAATGAAAGAGCGATGGATTGGGCATCTGACTGAGCTTAGGCCAGAGAAGGACTGTAAAGGTCTGAGCAGCCTTGGGAAACCACTTCTGCCTCCTGGACTTCCACTTTCTCCAAGGTAAAATGAGAGCACTCAGATACGGTCTCAGTCTTTCCCACTCTGACATCCCCAGTTCCTCAGATTCTTATTAGAGTACACTGCAACATCCCAGCACTACATGAGTACGGAAATGGACGGCTCACGTGTGTGCGCGTGTCTGCCCATGCGCACTTTTCTTCTTCAGCCCTCCCACCCCCACCGCCCTTTCATCCTTTTTTTTCTGTACTAGCAACAGAACCTAGGATCTTTGCCCTGAGTTACAACCCCCTCTCCTCCTCAATCTTTAAGACAGTGTCTCACTAAGACATCAAATTGCCCAGACTGAACTCGAACTTGCGTTCCTCCTGGGTCAGCCTCCCAGAGTGCTAGGATTATAGTTGTGTGCCACTCTTCCCGCTCCTTAGCCCCTTCTTAACGAGATGCATGACCTCCCTGAGGTAGGCAGCTTCTACGATGACGCCTGGCCATTCCTGCCTCCTGACCTTCATTCCCTGCCTCCAGAGTGGGCCGCATTTATTGATCGCTCCTAACAAACAGAATGCAGTGGGAATGGCAGGATAACCACTCTGACAGCAGATCATTAAGAGGCTGGGGCTTCTTGCTCACCCTTCTTGCACATTTGCTCGAGAAGAGCCAACGAGCAAGTTGGTGCTACCCTAGGAGAGGCTCATGTATACAACAAACTGATGCTTCTCTCCAGCGACCAGCAGGGACCCCCAGCCCAGCAACAGCTATGTGCATGATCCTGGAAGCAGACTTCTGTGTACCTAGTGTCCTCACTGTGAAATCCTGTACAGGGGAGTGTTTGTTGTGCTAAGTTGCTAAGCTTTGGAGCATTGTTTTCTTTTTGTGCAGCATTAACTAACTAAAGCATTCATCAAAGGCTTTGCATTCTAACGTGCTTGTGTCATTTCTGAACTTCGTTCTGTAATCAAATCAAATCCAGTTTACTTACAGGCTAGGGGAAGTGTTAGAAAGGGGAAAACGATCTTCTATTCCCCTAAACTTTTTAGTGAGAATAACAGCTTACTGTTACTGTTTCCTATGTGCAAAGTTCTAGCTGATAGCACGTATGGCAATTGTTTGAGGATTAATAGCGTTAATAGCCTCATTTTTCACAGGGTGGAAACTGAGACCTGGAGAGGGCAAAAGAATGTGGGTGACAGGGAGCCCAAGTGAGCACGGTGAGAGCAGCGCGACGCGGTCCAGGGAAGCCACACACTCTGCCTGACGTCTCGATGGCACAGTGCGGGGCAGGTTTGAGGAGGTGCGGCGTCGGCGCAGCTGCGGTGGGTGTCTACTGAGGAGCTCCCAGAGGAGGCTGTGTGACTCCGGACCCTGACCGGAGCTGTGAGGAAGCGCTCGGACCACGCGGAGTCCCGGGGAGGCGCGGCTCTGCCTCTTGGCTCACACCCAGCTGACTCTCGCTTCTCTTCCTCACCTTCCCATAGTTCCAGCCGGACTCTTCGGAAGGCACAATAACGCATGGGTGTTTCAAAAAGCTAGAAGAAGGGCGTTTGAAAGTTTTGACTACACATGTTAAAAAATAAATTTAAAATAAGAACCACGATACGTCATGCTAAGGTACAAGATCCCAATGACGAATGTAGCTGTATTGTATACCTAAAATGTACCAATAAACTCAATGAGAAATTTAAATTAAAAACTAATACATTCATTTTTGTTTGTTTGTTTGTTTTGGTGTTTTGTTTCGTTTTGGTTTTTTGAGACAGATTCTCGCTATGCAGCTCAGGCTGGCCTCAGACTCGTGTTGATCCTCCGGCCTCACCTCCTGAGTGCTGGGATTACAGGTGTGCACCACCACTTCCAGACCAAAAATGAATAAATTCTGGATATTATCCTTGACTGTCTACATTTGCTGCCACAAGTAGGAACTCTTTTACAATCATTTCCGAGGAATACGCTCCTACTTCTTTCCTGCAAGTTAACTACAGTATCTAAAAGTCAGAGCCTTCCTCTTTTCACTCAAACCTCCATCACTGTCCTTTTGCCTTTCATTTCTTAAAGCCATTTCTAGCCCTTCTGCATTAGAAGAACTGATATTAGATAAAACTTCCTTGCTAGTTTCAACTCATGTCCAGCTCTTCCCAGTTTTTGGTCTGGCTGAGAATTTGAAATACTGTCTGAGGCCAATAACGATGACAGGTCAACCTGCTTGGCTAGGGAGCCACCTGGGGATCAGTGGAGCCTCTACTGGGTGTGTGTGAGTGGGTCCTGGAGATGCAACCTTGGGTATGTATCAGATTCCTTTCCTCTGTTCCTCAGCCTCTATGAAGTAAGCAGCGTTGCTTTGCCCTGCCCTTCCACCACGCTATTTCAGCCTTGGAGCCAGCCTAACATGGACTAAACCCCCAAAACCATGAGCCACATTAGTCCTGACCTCCTTTAAGTTGCAGGTGTGGGCAAGTCTGTCCCAGCAATGGGAAGGTGACTGACAGACACACTGCCCTTACTTCTCTTTCTTCCCTCTGCTCACGGTTGGCAGTTCTCACTTGCCTGACACAAGCAACACTCGGTATATTTTGTCTTGACTCACAAAATCTGACCAGTAATTACTTCTTTTCAGTGCTGTTCTGCCTCTCTAAACTTCTCCCACTGTTCTCTGCATCTCTCTGCAGTGCTCTGAGTGCTTGTGCCTCCCTCCCAACTCATCTGTTGAGATGCTAACCCTGAACATCATGGCGTCAACTGGGGAGGTGATCAGGCCTTGAGGACTCCACCTGCACAGATGACATTAGTGCACTCATAAAAGAGGCTGGAGAGCCCCTGCTGCCATGTGGAGACACAGTGAGAAGACGTTTTCTGTGAAGCAGGAAGCAGGCCCTCACCACACACAGAACTGCAGCCCTCTTTGCCAGCCTTGGGAACTCTGAGAGGGATGTGTTCGCTTTTTAAACTACTCAGGCAAAGATATTCTGTTATAGTAGTGAAAGAGACTATCGAGTGATTGCCTGCTGGAGCAGTGCTGCCCATGGAAATATAACTTGAGCTACAACATATAAAGAAAATTCTCATCTCAGCATACAACAAGCATTAAATAACGAAAGACTTTTGCCCCTTCTCGTACGAAGTCTTCTAAATCTAGCGTGCTTGGTACAACACATCCCAGCTGATTCTTATACCACATCTCAAGAGCCACACATGGCTGGGGCTAATGTATAGGAGGACAACGCGGTTTCAGGGTCTTCGTGTGCTTGGAATGAATTCCTCCAGAACAAAGCAGCAAGTTCCCACTGTTCTGAAAACTGTCAGGAGAGTCTTGGAACAGCCCTGAAGCCTGTCCCTATAGCTCAGGTCAAGAATTCTCACTCTTAAGAGTCTTCAAGCTCCAAAGGACATGGTGCTCCTGGTTTCCCAGGGTGCCTTCCTACGGAGGTTCACATCCAGGCACAGCCTAGCCAATCCGAGCACTCAAATGCATGCTATGCTTTTTCGGCATCTGTGCTCTTGGCTCCAGCACCCCTCACCATCACCTCCTAAACGCTCCCTGCTTTCACTTTACCTCCAACTGCCGCAGATGTGGAGGAAAAGAGGACAAAGGAAATGCATCAGAATTAATAGAGACTTCCGTTCCAGCCTGTCAGATTAAACAGCACGGCCTGTGCTGTGTGTTCTTTGTGGTTCTGACAGGGGCTTATGGATAAATAAGAAAGAGGATTTGTACTTAAATATCAGACACATTCGAACGCTTGGTTGGTTATCCTGCGCGTGCTTTTATCTCTTGCATTGCCCTTCCCCAAAGCATTTGTCCTCTGGATCTTGACAAAGTGCCTGCACAAAATTAACAGGCATGCAAAGCCCGGAAGAGCAAAATTGATTTGCCTATAATCTGTTTGTGAAGAGATCAGGACGTGGTTGAAGTGGTTTCAATTTCAGAGCCCAAGTTGCTAGTCGGTGTTTTTGTCAGGCAATTAGTTCCGCTGACTGGGCCGGAATGCCGGATGCGAAATGCGGAGGGGAGCCAGATGCCTGGCAGAGCCTCTTGCTCCCTCGGCCTGGCCCTCGTGCCAGGCTTCTCTTGTCTCTCTGGTTTATTCTGGGCGGAATTCCCTGCTCACGACCAAGCTCTGTGACTTTGCCAGAGCACAGTGCTGTGAAGTGGGTGGCAAAGGGAAAGGCCTGCGGTCAGATCTGTACCTGAAAATTCTAGACAAGGACCTGGAAGGAGGTAACAGGATTACTGTGCTGTGGCACTGCGATAAGATCTTCACACGCTATTTTCTTTAGTTTGCTCAACAATCCTAAATGATATTAATATCCTCATTTATTTATGATGAAATTGAGGAGCAAAAAGAGGTTGGTATTTTCCGAAGCCACACCTCTAAGAAGTGGAAGTTGGGGCGGATGAGTGGGTGTTCTTAGTCCTGAAGCATGCTGGCTACCTATAAAACCCCTTACCTCCTGCACTTGGAATGGGTACGATTTGGAAGAGAGGCAAGGCAACAGTGGTCACAACAAGGGCGAGGACTTTGTCTTGCTCCTTTTGATGATTAACCCTGATTTGTTAATTTCATTGGATTGGGAAACTCCTAGTAAGGCCAGGCCTGGTGGCGCACACCTGTAATCCTCGCACTGGGAGGCTGAGGTGGGAGAATTGATGTGAGCTCAAGGCAGCCTGAAGTACATAGGAAGACCCTGTCTCAAAAAAAAAAAGGAAAAAAAAAAAAGCAAGAAATGCCTAGTAGATAATTACAGCACATTCCTGGGAGTGTCATCGGTGTTCATGGAGGCGTAGCCTTGGCACTGGCCCTTCCTCTGGCATTGTTCTCCTGCTCCTCTTCCTAGCTGCCAAGAATTAAGCAACTTTGTTTTGCCACACCCTTCTGCCATGATGTTCCAGGCTTGCAGCAGGCCAGCCACGAACTGCATCCACCTGGCTTGCGAGCTAAATTAAACTCCTTCAAATTCTGAGAGCTGCTGGGTTTTGAGTGTCGTCCAGACCCACCTGAATCTGGCTCATTGAGAGCACAAGATAGACGCAACCATTTTCAGTGACCGAAATTCTTTATCCCATCTTATCCTCATGATGACCATGAGCGATGGCAATGAAAGGTATTCTCATTATCTTTCTATATGGCTTTCTACCTGAATTAGAAAGAACACCTCGCAGTCCCACAGTTAAATACATTTCTGAGTTATTTTAATTGTCAGGGAGACAACTTACCTGTTAAATGTTGTCAGCTGCAAGCAGGGACCCTTCTTAATAATGTTCATGCGCCCCTCCTCCAACACAGGTGAAGACCACTCCCATGATCACAGAATTCCGTCCACAGTGCTGCTCCAGGAGCAAACAGGGGCCAATAGAGATGACTCTAACGCAAGACCCCGCTTCAAAGCCAGAAGCACAATTTAATCATTTTTTGTTTGTTTGTTTGTTTGTTACCGGGGATCAAACTCGGGTCCTTGTGCTTGTGAGGCAGGCGGTGGAACCACTGAGCCCACAACTTAATCATTTTTCATGAAGAAATGAATGAACAGCATAATGGAAGTATTTTCTAATATAGACTGAGCTAATTATGGATGATCAGTCATAGGTTGAATTAGTGCTTTCCAGGCTGGCTGACTCTGTTTTTCAAAATGAGTAAGAAAAAAACAGCAAAACAAGTCATTTCTTAAAGATGCCAAAATGCAGTTTTCAATGTCATGTTAAGTAGTGGCAAGATGTTGGAGAGGGTTAGTCAGTGCTCAGTACGATTTCACAGTAATTTAAAAAGAAGGCAAGAGCGACGTTTGTGACAATATGACATTTCATCATTACTAACTCTACTTACATAATGAATCAATTCATATTTACTAATAACGTATCGAATTGACTTTGTACCATTTTTCATGAAGCTGAAAGTGTATCACGAAGTTTAAAATGTGCGTGTTAGTTATTTTAGTTACTATCATGTCATCTGTCTCTGCCAGGAGACTGGCAGTGCCTCTTCTAAGAATGACAGAGAGATCAGATGCCTGACACATCAAGGTTTTTATTTTCTGTGATGTCCAGCCAGAGAGTGCGGTGCTCTGAGTTTGCATGAGAAATCCAGTACAAAAATGAAGAGCCAAATAAAAGACAGATAAGAGAAAGCAGGGAAAGCGGTCATTCTCAAAGCGAAAGGGATCAAGAAATGGAGGGTGTGGAGAGGAGGGAAGTGTTGAGGGATGGAAAAAGGATTTGGAGTGTGTTATGAGCCCATACCAACTCCACACAAGGAATGGAAACATTATGTACTGTAAACGTGAATCAACAAAATAAAACAGAGAGAGAACAGTGAATGGAGAAGGGAAGGGACAGAAAGGGCATGAAACAAGGAATTAAGGCGGGTAATGCACATGTACCAGCTCCCCACAAGGAATGGAAACATGCACTGCACATATGTACTCACAAACTAAAATTGAGAGTCTCCAAGGACAGAGAGTATTTTAGGGAAAAGAGAAAACAGTTATCACATTAAATGCCTCTGAGAGCATCCTAAGGTGAGAGTTGAAAAGTATCCACCTGCTTCTGCAAGAGAGAGATCGCTGGCGACTTTCCTGCGGCATCTCCAGGGGAGCAATGATGGTAGAAGGTACGGGCAAGTGGGTTGAGGAGTGAAGGGGGACTGAAGGTGAAATGACAGCAGGTATGAACGATTCTGTCACGAGACTTGCTAGTGAAGGGCCAGTGCCCTTTCTAAGTCTCTTTACGGTGTTATCAAATGTCTGCCTTCAGTGTAGAAGCTGCAAAATGCGTTACGCTCTGTGCCACTCTAAGCATATCAAAAGTGCCGTGTTCCACATCGTCCCATCTTCGCTGTTCCTAGTGCAGGGCTTACGTGTAGAGGGTGTTCTCTTGGTATTTGTTTAATGAGTTTCCAGCTTTCAAATTCTCAGGCTCCTCCGGGACTTCAATATAGTATGAATCTTTGCATAGTTTTCTATAGACAACCTTTTGTGATTGAATATAAAGGTTTCGGTACCAGTTGAGAAAAACATGATGCTATGATTTAACTGACTCTCCCATTTTCAAGAAAATGTGTGACTTGGGAAGGAAATCCCTTCTTTCCAAAGAGAATACATAGAAGGGGGATACAAGTTTTAATAAAAAATTTTATTCTGACTATATACACCAGCTCCTTGGTAAGCATATAAATGTAAACTTTTATTGTTGGCATTATTTCACATATGGTTTATCCAAATTCAGAATGAATATTGTCATTTGAGTGTACAGGGAGTGAGAAAATTTCATTATATTCACAGAATATACATAGACGTGCATTCAGATCGCGCCCATCTCTAAGCCAGCGGTATGGACACGGTGCCGTTGACTCTGCTCCTGCTCCGCAGGTGCCCCCCAGAATCCTTCATGTCCTCCACATGCTCCTCGCTCTTCTTCTCCTTCAGGCTGTTGATGAACCTCAGAGTGATTTCGTCCCACTCCTCAGGCAACAGCATCAGCAGGAACCCAATGCAGATAATGATGGTTGCAGCCAGGCGGACAACATTGAATATCACCTCCTGCTTCAGGAGGTCCACAGCTGTGAAAGAAAAGCCTCATCAGTCACAGTCTACAAATATCTCCAAGCTTCTCTGGAAACAAGGAGCCGTGGCAGAGTCACTTCTCAAGGTTTCCCAGAGGCTTCAAGCTAGTGTTTCCTTTTTTCATATCAAACTCTATGTTTGTTTTCCATTCCATCTCTCTAAATTACACTCACCTTTCACAGTTTAGCGCAAATTCCATATCATTTGGCTTAATGACCTCTCCACTTTTTTCTCTTAATACTTTCCTCTGAAGTCCTTCATCTTTCTCCAATTTCAATGGCTCATCAAAGATTTTTCAAACAAATCAAACTTGTACAGGCTGCCCTTTTACAAAATTTAATCAAGGTGAAATGCATATGATATAATTAGCATATTAAAATGAGTTTGGTGGCATTCAACACAATCAGAGTGCTGTGCAATATCTCTTCATCTGGTTCCAAAATATCTCCATCACTTCCGCATAGGACCCTGTTATAACTTAACTTTAGAATGTTTCCCACCAAAGCCTTATATGTTCAGAGATGGGGCTTATGGAAGGTGACTGACTCATGCAGTGCTTTAGCTAATTTGCCATTAGCAGGTGGGACCTGGCTGGAGGTGGGTCTCTGGAGGTGTAGCCTGGAATATATCTCCCTCTCTGACTCCTCCCTTCACTCTCTATTTCCTGACTACTATGCGGTGAACACCTTTTCTCCATCAGACCTTTCCACTATGCTGTTCCTGCATTGGAGCCAGCTGAATATGAACTACATCCTCTAAAAACCGTGAGCCAAAATAAATCTCTCCTTTGAGTTGTGAGCATCAATTATTTTGTCCTAGGGATGAGAAAGTGACTAAGATAGATTTTTGGTAATCAGAGAAGTAGGGTCATTGCTGTGACTACTTGACCATGTGGTTTAGAAGAGGTTGGAACTGGTTTGTGGGAGGGACTCAGAAACGTTTGGAGAGCCAGGCTAGAGAAGCCCTAGAATGCTATAATTCAAGCTTGATGTGAGATTATGGCCAGAGCTCAGAAGACCAGAATGCTGATAAAAATGGAGACAGTAAAAGCTTGACTCAGAAGGCTTCAATTGGGAACAAGACCTTCCTTGGCAGTTGGAATCGAGACCATGTGTGTTATGCTCTGGCAGAAAATGTGTCTACATCTTGCCCATGTCCTGAGACTTTGTGTGACACTGAGCTAATTAATCCTGTGAGAGAAATTTTAAGGCAGCCCAGTGCTAAGGCTGTGGCATGGAACTACCAGCCAATTTTAGCTAGATTTATAGTGAGAATCAGGAGCAAAAAGCCCATCTGAAAAGCTTTAAGTTTTCCCAGAAAAGAAGTGCTTGTAAATTTGGAACAAAGCAGAGCACAGTTGCTGAAAAGGTCAAGTAAAGAAAGAAAGCCAAGTAATTTGCACTAGGAGAATAGGAAAGTTACCTTGGAGACATCTCAGGAATCAGCAAGAGCCCATCCTTCATGGGTTACAAGGTATAAAAGTGAAAGACTTGGCTTTGAGAAGAGACCCCCCCCCCGCAGGGATTCCAGCCCATTCAGGGTCAACCAGGAAAGAATTTCCAGGAGTTCAGCAATCCAGGTGCTCAGAGGCTTCTGCAGCCATGATTCAAGGGGATCTATCTACTGCTTGAGCTCACAGCAAATGTTGGTGTTATCCATGTGGTGGTGTTTGTTTGGTTTTCTTTTGCAAATTGAAGTATAAGCTTCTTAAGAGAACTATAATGTATTTTTGTTGTTGTCTTATTTACAACCCTGGTAACATAATAAGTGCTCAATAAACATTTGATGAATGTCCTGAAGGAAAGAAAGATGGCTATTCAAAAGTTGGGATCCCAGAATTTTAAAGTTGGAAGGACTGAACCATTACCCAGATTATGCCTTTTCATTGCTAGCTTCTCTGGAAGTTTCACTAGGAAGATTATCCTGGAAAAATAATATTTCTTCTTGCCCTTGAAGTGAATCAAATTGCCTTTCCTGGAGAGCCATCTACTCTGCCCAAGGTGAAGCTCCTGCAGCCCTCATGGGTAATGTGATAGGGAGCCCACACTCTGCTAACGTTCTGCACTTTCAGTAGGGATGTGTTCTTCACAGTCCTATGCTGGAGTGCCTTTTGTTTCCATAGGACTTCCTCTAAAAATACCATAAAATTAGGTTGTCAGGGTGATTACATGAAACCCAAATGATACATTTGGTATTTAATTCTAAAAGCACAACCAAATAAAAACAGTGTTTTTGTAACTGCAAATTTTAAATCTACTACATAGTTATTCTTTTGTCTGCCACCCTCATGATATTTAAAAACACCTTCTGAGGCAAGGGGCATAATTCACAGTTGCTAGAAGAAACAAGTCAGCATAAAGTGAACATTAAGAGGAGACTTATTGTCTTGGTCAGAAACTCCACATGCCCAGCTGGACCAGTACCTGCATTTCCAGGGACGCTGAGCACTGTCCCAATGGAGATCAGGATTGGGTATGTCAGCACCACACCAACATTAACCAGGATGTTGAAGGCTGTAAAACAAAGACAGATAGATACACAGGACAAAGGAAAATTGAGATGCTGCTGTCTTTTCTTCCTTAATGTAATAGAATCAATGCCTTTGTTCAACATTGAACAAAGACCTTTTCAAGTGTCTGCACAGAGTGTCAATTTACCCTTTAATTTTGGAGATGGATGCATGTTTATATGCCTGAATTAGTCAGATTCTTTTGTCCTTCTCTTTCACAGTTTGCCTGAGTTCTTGCCAATGGCCTGGCAAAAGGTGTTTAAAGCAAATGCAAAGAGGCAAAATTATCAATTCACTACACTTAATACTAGCATTATAAGGGTAGGTGGGACCAGGAGAGGTTGAAAGCAGGTGAATGGTTAAAGTTTAGTGCTTTATCTCTTTGTTAGTTTTCTATATTATGTTATCTCTTTTGTTTGTTTTTTGAGACAGGATCTCACTATGTAGTGAGACTGACCTGGAACTCACTGTGTAGCCCAAGCTGGTCTCGAACTCACAGTGATCCTCCTGCCTCAGCCTCCTGAGTGTTGGGATTACAGGTGTGTGCCATCACGCCTGGCTATATTATGTTATTTTACTGGGTGATTAAAATGCTTTAATGTCACTATTTTTTAAAAAAAGTATAGCCAGTTACAGTCCATCCTATTTCCCCCTCCCCCACTGGAGTGAACATCATGTAGGCAAACACAGGTGGATTCAATGTAATTCTCTGAATCCCAGGGGCCATTTCCATGTCCCGATTGTGAATAGATAACAGAGAGCAGGGACATAGAACTAACTGTAGGTGTGGCTCAGTGTTCTACAATTGATACCTCTGGATCTCTTTAAATAGGAAATTATTTTAAATAATCATCCATCTCTTTCAAAAATATGTTTTACAGAGGAAAAAAGTTATAAAATACAAACCATGATATTAATATGTTTGCTGAGTGTGTGCTTTAGGAGATAGAGCAGTGAGTATTAGCAAGTACAAAAGGTCTTTTAATCAGATATCTCTGTGAATGTGGAAGACACATGTTGCCCATAGCTCTGTAGAATCAGAGAAGGTTCTAGAACTATTCCAGTAGAATCAAAGAAGGTTCTAGAACCATTCCAGTTATAATGGTTTGTATTCTTCTATTATCTATGCTTTAATAAAGACCACTAACTCAGTTATTTGGAGTTGTACTTGGTAGTTGGAGACAATGAGACTGGTCTTTAAGGCTTGTTTAGAAACTGCATTGGCAATCCAGGCCTATGTCCTTCCTGCTTTAATAGCTGCTTCTTCCTCACCCATAGCAAGGCTGCAGAGTCAACTAAGGTTCTAACACCCGAAGGCTCTCTTTAGATCCAGAAGTCAAATATGACAAATTCTGACAGGTTAGAAATTTATTAAATGCACCAGGGCTCTGCTGTATTCATAAATGGTCATTTTATTGGCTAAACTGAATTATTTTAGGAAACTGCATGAAAACAGTGATATTTTAGCAGAACCAAGCCTTTCTCACTCAGCAAAACCCTAGTGGTTTTGCTGAAATGTGTTGTCTGCTTTTCCTTAGTTCCTTACATGAAATAGTTACATTCTCTTTTGACAACCCGAGGAAAGGGTTATCTAATTCGATGTGTTAGAGTAGCATGGAGACCAGTGCAAATCCATGTGCAACTCAGACATGTTGGATGAATGGACAAAGCTAACCTGCATTCGGGCTTAGGCACTCCCAGAGGTCTGGTCTCTGTGGGACAGGTCCTAAGCCACAGCTTCAGAAGAATTAGGGCAGCTTAGAGCACAGACTCGTATTTATCTCTTAGTCCTGCCTCTCAGAACTGCCCCAGTGAGACTGTCGGTGATGGGGAAGGAAACAAAGACTTTAGACTGAAAGCACTTGAGTGTTGGAGTGTAGAGACCTGGAGTGTATAACACAGCCCAGGGAAAAGCTGTCTCTTCAATTTGTCACGGAATATCTTGGGCACAGGGAGCTCTGCGGAGCCCTGGGGTAGTTGTCACGGGGCAGCTGCAGTACCAGGTGGCGCTGTGCCTACTAGAGCATGGAGACCAAACTGCTTGGCAAACTCCAGGGCCCAGCCCCTGGCCTGAGCGAGCTCACTTAGCAGCATGCGTTAGATGTGTCAAAGGACACACATGTGTAGGGACTCGGCTTACTTTGTTACGAGGTGGGAATCGTGTGCACAGGGGGAGCCAAGAGCCAGTGAAATTTTGCTTATGATTGTTCCAAACTAGGCTGTTTTGGACAGGAAATAATAGAAGCCCTTTTGCTGAGGACATTTTGATCTTATGGAAACACTGTATTGACTGCTACTTAGCTGATCAGAGGTAATGAGGGAATGATAACCGTACAGTTTTGGTCTTGAATAGTAGAACGCCGGGGAACGACAGTGAATGTTTGGTTCTTCTCTTGAGAGTGTTTCTGTAAGATCTCCTGTTAGGGGCCTGGCTGGAACATAATAAGATAACCCACCCACTACCCTTGCTGAAATCAGGACATTCTTCTCCCAGGACATGCACTGAAGCAGTACCATCTTGGCCCAGGATAGGCCAGGAGCTGGTGGAGGTCCTGGGGTTGCCAGTGATGGGTCAATGTGGAGCAGGCAGAGGAGACAGTGTGTGGGGAAGAGGGCAGAACAAGAATGTTCTGATTCTGGGTAAATAGACACTGGGCCCGGGGCTGTTACTGGTTCTTGACCGCTTGGTGAGAGAAGAGCAGGCTCATCATTTCCCAGGCTCTTCCCAGGTCAAGTAGAGCTTCACAGTAGGAGCTCAGCACAGCAGAGAGCCTCAGATCCAGGGAGACAGGAGCAAGGAGCAAGCATTACAAAGACTCCAGGTGACTTTTCCGTGGCTCCTGGCTAGGCATGGTCTACCAAGTTTAGCTCAGGCTGTCTTCTCCCTCCTGGTGAGAGTTTCCTCCTGCGAAGCCATTCTGCACACTCAGCAGAGTGAGCAGTTCCCTAGGCAGACATGAGTTCATCACTTTTCTGCTTAAAGATTAAATGGGCTTAAAATCCAAATTCTTCCATGTGGCTTTGCATACCTTTCATAAGCTCTTTCCCTCTTCAATGCCAAATCCTGCCTTCTTTTCCTCTTGCCTGCACTGGGTGCTCTGGCCATCTGAACCACTCTGATAGTGGATCTTACCCACTGTCTTACCTCTCTGCCCAGCACACCGTGGCATACATGGGACATATATATGGCACAGCCCATCATGGAGGCTGGACAAGATGTGAAAGCCAGTGGTAGCAAAGTGGCCTGGATGCCCAGTTTCACACTTTAAAGCATAGTAAAGCTCCCTCAGCTGGATAGTTTGGCTCTAATCAAACACAAGCCTACAGAGAACCTTCTAAACATTCGATGACATTAGCCAATGTAAATTAGGGCAGTAGAGTACAGAGGTGCCCACCGGAACAACCCTCCTATAAATGTGTCCAAGGAAAGTTCAGGTGACATACTAAATGGAAACCGAAACCTGAGGCCACTTACCCAGCCACAGTCCTGCCATCCCACAGAGACAGCCCCACGGCAGAGCTGCAAAAGAGGACCAGTGTTCCACCTTGGTGAAATACAAGATGACTGGGGTGAAGGAGATGAAGATCAAATTGAAGAAACCCAAGGTGGAGACAAAGTGTGCAGCTTCACCAAAGTTGGCACTTCCGAGAAACATCTTGAACAGAACCTGGATGGGGAAGAAACTCTTCAGCCACACGGCTGGAGACTTTGCTGAAGTGGAAAGGTAAGCGCAATTGATCTATACAGGGAAGTAACTGCCCAGAGCTCATTCTCCAGGACTCCTTCCCCTGCCGTTTCCCTGCTATATGTGGGCCGAGACTGGAATTAAAATGTCCTACATCCCTCATTTGGAGCAGCAACCACCAAAAAATATATTCTGTATGGTGCTGAAAATTGCTGTGGGACCATATGCTATGTAAAGCAAGACCACCAGGAGAGGTACAGGGTGAATGGTTAATAAGTGTGCAGACTAGCCCAGAAAACTCTACAATTGAGGTGCTATCATTTCTTTCTTTCCAGCGTGGGTGAGGAGTGTGTTCATTGCGTCCGTGTTTGGGACAGGGACTGAAAAGAAAATTGGACAGAAGAGA
This sequence comes from Fukomys damarensis, assembly GCF_012274545.1. Classification (NCBI taxonomy): domain Eukaryota; kingdom Metazoa; phylum Chordata; class Mammalia; order Rodentia; family Bathyergidae; genus Fukomys; species Fukomys damarensis. The sequence goes on from NW_022900933.1 coordinate 1,928,467, forward strand.
CTGCCATTATGTTGTTGAGAGAAATAGTGATGCCTTGTGCTCATAAATCATGCCTTGTGATCTTAAATGTCTTCACTAACATTGCATTATCTTCTTTCTGGCTTCCAAAAAATTTGTTTACCTGGATTATAAGCCTGTGTACAGAGGAAGAAGATGGCAAAGATGGGCAAATGGCTAAAGTCAGAGCTGGCTGGGACAGGAGGCCAGATCTGAAGCCCATGTTTCTCAATTTCTTGACCCGTCTTCTTGCTTTGCCAGTCCTCTAATAATTACGGAGTAGATCGTTTCTGTCAGGAATTGTGGTACAAATATAATTCTGAGCCTGCTAGCAAGTACCACCACTCCCAGAGTGAATGCACTGTGTGACTTGGTCAGGAGAACTCCCTCTGTAAGATAACCATCCTGGTTTCATATTAATTCCAAATACCACTTGTTTCTTCTTTTTTGACCGAAATTGTTCTTTTTTCTCTTGGAAGACTTAATTGAGAGGACGTGGGCACATGCTGGCCTGCGGTCACATCAGACATGTTGGTGGCATTCCTGTGGGGAGCAAGTCAGACACTAACGGCCAGTAAGAGAACACTTGTCAAGCTTGTCACACAAAATCAGCGGGCCAGGAAATGTCAGTATGGAAATAGATTTCCCAGCGGTGGTGAATAATCAAAACAGGCCTCTGGAAGGTGGGCAAAGGGTATTTTCTGTTTTTCAAAGACTATTCTCTTACTGAAACACCAGAAGAGGTGAAATTGGAATCATCCAGGAAGTATGCTCTTAAACAGCAGAGCTTTGTGGGATCCGACCTTTTCGATCTGTGCTCTGATTCCGTGCTTCTGAAGTCAGGTGCAATGAATAGAGACTGGGAAAGCAGCGGCGAGCTCACAGAGTAGACTCAGCCTCTCTCCGCTGTTCAGAGGACCTGTGGACTCCTGAGTCAGATCTGCACTGTGTGCAGGTGCTGCTCAGGCCCCTCCTCCAGCCGCAGACCAGGCCATGACCACGCCCGCCAGAAGCAGGGCTATTGAGCTATGTAACCAGGATGATTACCTTATGGAGAGAATTCTCCTGATCCAGTTACAGGATACATTCATTCTGGGACCGCTAACAGTAAAATTTGCTAACATGCATGAAAATAGGCCCCTCAGAGAGGAGAAGAATGTCTTCATTTTTTAATGACATGGCTCCTGTGGAATTGGGTCAGTGTGTAGTAGAGTGGCTCAAGTGACAGCTAATTTGTATTTCCAATATTGCTTTGAAGTTAGAATAACGATCATGGATAGTTAAATGGAAGAAACAAGGCGAGAAGAAGCTTTTCTCACATTCCTGCTATCACTGCCTGATAAGTAGGGTAGGGCACAGGCTTAGTAGTTGTCTAATCTAGCTTCAATCTTGGCTGTAACATTTCCTGGCTGTCTGATCTGGGCAAGTTACTGGATCTTTGAAAGCCCCCGTTTCCTCATTTGGAAAATGGGGAAAAGCATCTACGCCTCCTAAGTTAGCGTTAGGTGAATTTTTCTGGCAGATACCACCACACAGCAAGTACCCGATAAATGCTACTTCAACTATTATTTAAACACATTTATTCTTTTTCTAACCAGAGTTTTCATGGCCCTTTCTTACTGTATTGCTGAAATCTAAACTACAGGTGACCGCTGACTACAAAAGAAGGCACCTAACAGACCTTGTATAGCGCGGACGTAGAGGCGGAGCCCACTGCAAAGGCCACGCCTATGATGGAGTCCGCGTGGAAGTTGTCCGCGTAGGCCATCATGACGATGCCGGTAATTGCCATTATTGCAGCGACTATCTGTTGAATGGAACGGGAAGAAGGAGAAAAAGATTATGACTCCGTCCCCAGGTCAAGCAACTTCAAGACATCCTGAAAGTCGCTATGTATCTCCTTAAGTCTAATGACCTCTCCTCTACCACTACTTAAGTGTAAGAAAGGTCAGTATTAAAAATAAATCAGTACCCTCATCAGGCATCCACACACAGATTGTACAAGCTGCTCCTATCCTAACGAAGGACTACTATTTTAATTTTCAGTTCAACTTTCTAGAGATCAATATCCACATTAGTGAAACAGATTTCATAGCAAGTCACTTCCAAATTGTTTCACCTACATTTTTTTTCTTCAAACAATTCAGCATGCATTTTCATCAGTACCTCGGATCAGTGCATGTTTCTAAGGACCTCCACAGAATCGGGGCGAGATTAGGGAGACATACTTTTCATGCAGCTAAGAAGCAAAACTCAGATCAAGGGCAAAAAAGAAAATCAAGTAGCTTCTCATAGTGATTTAGAGGAGAAAATAGAATCCGCACCATCACTTGGAAGGGCAGACAGAGAACACGTCTTCCTTTTGTTTACATGCAAATCAATTCCAATTTTTAGGTAAATCACAAAAAGATAATTTCAGCTGATTATACTAAGGCGTTCATTAACTGCATAAGGCGAAATATTAAAAATTTGAGGTCATGATGTTTTATTATGAAATCCTAAGATTCTTAGTATATTCAAAATAGGCGTCTACTCCCTTAATAAAGCGCTGGTTTGCCTGTTTCTTCAATTATTGTAAATTAGTTCTACTGGGAAGCATTTCAAAGCTACAGTAAACAGTAAAACTAACAACCCCGAAATAGGGGACAGTGTGGCATTTCCTCACTGACTAAAATCAAGGTGAGAATTTGTGAGAAATTTAAGCTACATAAAAATTAATTTGGTTAAGCTTCAGTTCTGAGTATTCCTAAATACACAAATTCCTCCGTGAAATAGCTTTTTCACACGTGATGTCCGGGGCCCTTTTGAACATTATTTGTCAATCACTTATTATCGATAAAATGCAGATCAGTAACATGTGATTTGAGCCCCAGACAGAGTATGCTGCTGGGAGGATGGGACTGATGTGGTGCTCACAGGACACTTTTGCTAGCGCCACCAAGGCAAGCACACTGGTGGTTTCAGGGTAGCTGCACAGCAGAAATGTCCTTTGTGAGAAGCAGCAGGAGGCCTCGAGAGCCCAGGCCAGGATCCGGCGGTGAAGAGTCTTCATAGCGTGCATCTGGGGAAGCTGCTTGATGGGCCAATGATCAGTTCTCTAAAGCTGCCAGGTGTGTTCCCGTTGGCTTCCACCTCAGATGATGGGGAACAGAATTTGAGACGCACACATGAGGTGTCAAAGAAATTTGCCAAACAAGTCATAGACTCACAGGAACACATGGTGAGGGGTAATCTAGACTTGGAAATTCCTTGAGGCTCATCCTTTCTCTGTATTTGAGGATTTATAGTTCAAACAGAGATTGCAACCAATTTTGGGCGACATTGTATAAGAGAAGCGAAAAGACCCATTCGACACTGGGGTTTGGTTTTTGTACTTAAATAATGTTCATGGGTTAAGTATTCATGTGCACAAATAGTTTTTTTTTTTCCTCACAAGACTGAACTCAGAAGATAATATATTTGAATTGATGTTTATTATCAGTTGTACTTTCTTGGTTAAATAATCATGTGGTTACTTTAAGACAAGGTTAATACAACTCAGTGTTAATCTTAGAATCTTAGTGAACTTTAATGCCATGTGTTTTTCAATATTTCAAATGATTAAAATAATGTTATGCTGTATAATATTTGTATTTAACCTGTTTTTGCAGTATATAATTCTAAACTCAGAGAAGTATGCAAACTGCACATAAAAAACAAGAAAAAAAAAACCTGTCTGGAAAGTGAAAAATGTAGTGCTTACTATTTCCAGATACGACCACAGTGGGGAATGCTTGTTTCCAAATCAGCCATTAGGAAAAGTATATAAAGGTGAAATTTCTATCCTAAGTTTTCTCAAAGTGGGAATTGGATATGGCTAAAGATTACAAGGTTTTATAGAAATGCAAAGTCATAATCATAGCAAGCCCCTTAAATTTCTCCACCACTTCTTATATTCCAGTGCTTGTGAAAATACCCCCCTGGACCACTGAGACATAGATCCCTTGCATTGGTGTCTCTTTCAATTGCTCTCATGCAGAGAAGCATTTTTCACTTTAGGGGGACAGACAGTGAGGTTAGTTAAGTTCTAAAAGCAAAAAAATCTGAATATTTGAGATGTTAGCTCAACTCTTCTTCACAGTATGGGCAGTGATCTATAGGTTATGTAGCAGGTTCAAGGGGGGTAAGCACAATCATTTGTCACAGTTTTATTTAAATTTAACAACTATCAGACAGGATAAATTTCCTATGGCATGGTTTTCAGAAATCCTGTGTCTTTTCCATCTACACAGCTGGAACTGTAGGAATACATCTCAGCTAATCTCAAAATTGCAGGCAGATTTTGGGTGCAAGGTCCTGTTTGGAGGGATAGGATGATCCCAGAATGGCTCTGCTTGACACCTTTGGTTTGATGTTAGAGAGTGAATACTCCTTAAAAGTCTCTAGAAGCCGGGCGTGGTGGCACATGCCTGTAATCCGAGCACTTGGGAGTCTGAGGCAGGAGGATCTCTGTGAGTCCAAGACCAGCCTGGGCTACATAGTAAGTTCCAGGTCAGCCTCAACTACATAGTGAGACTCTGTCTCAAAAAAACCAAAAAATAAAGAAATAAAGAAGAAAGAAAGAAAGTCCCTAGAACAAGTATATTCTGCTCTCATCTGAGTCACATGCATTGCAGAATCAGTCATCAAAGGAGAATGAACAGTCCATTCTCCTCCTCAACAGAAACATATGAGATGACATTTTTGTGCTCAGCTCACAGGAAATGTATCTCTAAGAAGTCAATGGCTTAAATTTTATGTCAGCAGTGCTCACAGGTGCTCATTCATGTGGGGACCACAAAAATGCTTCTGGACTATGTCAGCATCCTATGGGATCTAGGGCTGAGGATTTAGCTCAGTGGTGCCGCTGCCTGTCTTGCAAGTGCAAGGTCCTGAGTTTGACGCCCGGTGCCAACAAAACAAAACAATAACACCCTATGGTATCTCATTTGCTAAAAATGTACCACATAGTATCGCCCCCTGCTTTACTTCTGAAAAGCTTGGCTCTCCTGACAACTTATTCCAGTTTCAGCCCAAGTGTCTAAACAGAATGGAGAAGCTGCCATTACCACCTGCTGGATCTAGTTCGGGTGAAAATTATAATAATTGTAATGATCTCAAAACTGCCAATGCCTCCATTTCTGACTTACATTCTGGCGTGCCCACCTCGGGTGAGGACTCCAGGAAGGGGATTTATCTATTTAGCACCTCAGAGGAACACCACGGAAACCCCGAGCCTTCATTTACACATTATACCCCTCAGAGAGCGCTCTTCATCAACTTCCAGAGCCAAATGGAAAGTACCGTGAGGTCGTCTGAACCTTTTCCAAAAGCCCAAAGAGACAGCTGGTCTCAGAACTAAGCATCACCTGTGGCCTTGCATGAAAGCTGTGATTCTTTTACCTTTCAAAGAATTAGCTTGTGTAAATAGTGGCTAGAAAAACATCTGGCTTTTGGCTGTGTGTGTGTGTGTGTGTGTGTGTTCATTTTTTCCTTTCCCCATTCAGGCTTTCAACAAGCCAAAGGGTCTCATTGTTCTGTGCATCACTGTGAGGGTTCCTAGCTTCACCCCATTCTCTGTGTTTGTTACTCCTAGACGATCTCCAGAGTCATTATTTGCCTAGCAATACCAGCTCTTCTAGGGCCCAAGACACTGAAGTGTTCCAGTGAGGGTCTTCCAGGTGTAAATGAGCGTTCGTAACCTGAACAGACTTCCGCTCTTTGCCTTGAGGCTCATACTGCAGTATGTTTAGAAGCTGAACAACTGGGGAGGAGTTTCACTGGCTCACAGTGGAACACCTTGAGTCCTAGAGCCAACAGCAGATCTCAAGCCATACTGCTGGCCTTGGCTGAACTCAAACTCAAGACCAGTGGTCAGCAGAGGAGGTCGAAACACACATTAATGGATCAGCCAGGGAGCCCTGCCCTAGGATAAACCCTTCCTCTCTGAGTGGGTTTAGATAGACTCCTAATCAAGGAACAATGGCGTCACAGAATCTTTGAACTTCTGCACATTGTTATACTAAAGGCTCTGAGAAGAGCTTGTTCTTACTCTGATATAATTAATCCTTCCATGCCTTGTATTCCAATTTTGGAATGACGTATAATAACAGAATATAATAAAGATTTTTCTGTTCAAATTTTTGTTCCTAGAATTTTTCTAGGTAACATATATGAATTTCATGCAAAAATTCAAAAAAATTGCGACCTTTGGCATAAATGGGTTAAATTGAACAGAAGCTAAAATGCGACAAAATGCACAGAGGTGACGATCTCCAGACACCCAGGTGCTGCACAGGAGAAGAAGAGGGGGTATCAACACACTCAGGGAAAGAGTGGGCCGCTGAACTCCTGATCGAAGTCTCAGCATTTCCAACCCAGTGCTCTCCTCTCTGCACTGTTTCCGAGGGACTGACCAGCCAAGAGGGGAGAGGGAAGCCTGAAAGCGTCGGGCTCAGAAGCCTGCCCTGCACATTCATGGGCAGTCACCGAAGGCCACAGGGAAACAAAAGTTCATCTTAAACTTGATCTTAGCACAACGTCAACCAAAATCAATAGCGGCTCAGCTCCCCTGTCCTGTTTCAGAGTTTGAGTGACAAGAAGTACAGGTTAGGCAATGAAAGAGCTCGTGTAACTGACACACTCCAGGCAGTCCTTGGTAGGTATCAGAGTCTTCAGAACAGCCCAAGTTCAAAATTTAATTTCCTAGACCCGCATAACAGCTGGAAGACACATGGGTACCAGGTTGAACAACACAAATTCATTTCCTAAATCTGTTAAAAAGGTTGGGAGTTTTCTCTGACCACCAATTTTCTCCATATCTTCAGAGAAATTAGAAAATGAAAGAAAGTTCTGAAATGATAATACAATGCATAAGGGAGAGACAAGCTCAGAAAAAAAGTTGCTAACTTTCTAGTCTGACGTCTATTTATCATTGTAGTGAAACAGTCACCAGCAACAGAGAAGTTAACTCAGCTGGTGGCTCATTTCCCTTAGAACCTTTGTTGTTGGTAGTGGTGGTGGTGTTGCTGCTTTGCAGTGCTGGGGAGCAAACTCAGGGCCTTGTGCACACGAGGCAAGTGCTTCTGTTACTGAGCTACACCTCCAGCCCAAGAACTTTCTTCTACTACAGCGTCTCTGATTCTCATGACTAAGAATCACAGCTAAAGAAGTCAGGATTTCAAAGAGGAAAACAGCCCGTTTAAAGCTGCAAGAGATAGACTATTACTTTCCAGAACTTTTGCTATTTTTTGAAGAAAATGATCTTTTAAAGACATTTACTAATTTCCATGGCATGATCAAAAATGAGGTGCCAGCGACTGCTCATAAAAGAGCTTTTTAAGATGCAAATGACTATAGTAAATCAGTGGAAATGACTTCATAATTGAGAAGTGATATATTTCACTTCCATCTGTAATTCAATATTCCAAAGAAACAAAATATTAGCAAGTTGTTTATAATACATAATTCACTTTTATGTTATTATTATTGCCCAGTGATGGTCCAGACAGGCCCATATTTATTGATAACTTACAAATTTTTTATCCTGTCCTTGGTATTATTTTGACATGAAAAATAGAAGCAAAGAGTCATAACTTCTCATCTTAAATTTGACCACTTTTTGGGCTACACAAGCAAGAATTACAATTCAGTGCTTTTTCTAAACTCCTGACACTTTAGCACGTTGGATTTTAACTTAAAGATGGAAAGCAGCCCTTTTTTTGTTTTGTTTTGTGTTTTTCGAAGAGGAGTCTAGGGGGTAATATGTGGCAGGACTGCACTTTAGATTACTTCTAGATGAAGGCAATAAGAACAGCATTTATGCTGTTGGTGCTGTATTTGCTCTGCTTTAACTTCTCACATGACCTGATTATACATGCTCCCTGTACACCTCTGGAGGAAAAGGACTGCTGATGCTGCCACAAGGCAGGGTGGTGAACATGTTTTGGCGCTCCTCTTATTCCATGGCCTGATTGTGACCATCATGAACATCACACTTTGACATTCTTCAGGAGCATGGCATTAAATACGTTTTAATGCTTCTCAATGAGCAGCGAAGCATTTTCTGTCACTTAAAAAAAATAAAAAACTTGCTTCTGTCAATCCTGACACTATTGATTGCCATCTTGCCATCTGTGATCTTAGCTTATGTACCAGTATATGAATGGATACTCGCTGACTGCGTAACATTTCTTCTCTCATGTCTTATTGTTTACAGGCTTTGCCTTAGTTTCCTGAGGCTGATGGGACAAATGCCGCAGACTCAGTGATGTAAGCCCCAGAAATGGATTCTCTCACAGTAGGAGGAGGCCAGATGTCCGCACCGCGGCAGGGCCATGCTCCCAAAGACTTCTGTAGAGAAAGATGCATCCCTTCCAGTTTTAGAAGCTGCCCTGACATTCCTAGCTTGTACTGTATCCTCCAATTTCTGCCCCATGATCACACATCCCTCCTCTTCTGTGTGTCTTTTCCACATGGGCCTCTGATAAGGGCACTTGCTGTTGGATTCTGGGTCCGTTCAGATCACACAGGAAGCTCTCTCCAAGTTCCTAAATCAGTGATATCTGCAAAGACTCTTTCCAAATAAGAGTACAGTGAGAGGTTTTGGGAATTAGGACACAGATAGATCTTTTTTGGGAGCCACCATTCAACCCACTGCATATGACAAATTTAAAATGGCAATGGTGAGTAGCCTCTAGGGAGATTTCTGAAATCCATGTTACACAGCTGTTTTTCTTTGGGAGATCTCAAACATTATACCTTTTTTGATGTGACCTCTCCTGTCATGAGGCTCATGGTTACATTCGTTCATTCTAACACAACTGTTTTTTCTACTAGTCCTATAATAGTGAATGCACTGAGTAATGTTTGTATTCACATACCACTGACTGAGTAAAAAGCCTCCCCAGTATCCTCTCCTTCCCCCTTCTCCGGGAAGATCCTTCATGTCTTCGCGGGTGATCCACGGTCATAGTGAAAAGAGCAGCTTCATAAGCGTTAATTCATTCATGGTACCTTCAGATACTAATTGGGCCCTTACTTGTGCATTGTGCAAGCCCAGGTCAGTGGTGGCGAACCTACGGCACACGTGCCTCGCATGCTGTTTGTACCACAGAGAGTTCTGAAAGGTTCGCCATCACCGGGGTATGGGAACTACAGGCAGAACTCGTTCAACTAACTGCGCTACAGAGGGCACCATGCTTGATTTAATGTTTTGTTGTTCACCATCTTGAAATCATTAATAGTTTTTAGATAAGATCTTGCATATTAATTTTACACTGGACCCCAAAAATGATATATCCATTCTTGAGTAAAGGATCCCTTCTCTAAAGACTGTACCATGCATGGTACCTGATGGAGACAGCCACACCAGTTCCAGGCATCATGCATGATGCTAAGCCCTTCAGGTGTCAAGTCAAAGATGTTAGCTGGTAGAACACGAGGCACTGCATCTGGTATATTCTAATGGTATTGTGAATGACTTACAGTTTCTCGGTTTTTCTTCTTTCAAAGCTTTCATCTTATTGTTCATGGTAAGCTTCCATTGTGAATTTTTGAGTAGCATCTCTCAAGATACAATCAGAATTTTCTAGCTGGTGTTTTTTTTTTTTTTTTTTTTTTTTTTTTTAAGAGCTAGAATCTTGCTATGTTGCCTAGGCTGGCCCTGAATTCCTGGGTTCAAGAGATCCTCAAGCCTCTATCTCCCATATAGTTGAGACTACATGCATGGATTTTAATTGGCTACTAGAGAAAAGGGTTTGGAGCTAATGGCCATCATAAACTTTCTCTCTCTACTCTAAAAAATAATTTCCAAAGGAAGGGAAGGACCTTGAAATTACTGCCAACAAGAATAATATTTTGATAGCAAAATATATTTCAAATCCAATTGACTTTTTTTTCAGAGAAGAGCAAGTTGTATAGTGTTAAAATCCTCAGAAAGGCTATTCATCTGGTCTTTCTTCTGGAGTTATCTCAATACTTTCATTGTGGTGGCATGCCAAATTATATAAATGAGCTCTGCCTCCTGAAATCTGCACTGTTTCCAAATAATCTATTTCTGACATAGAACAAGCAGGATTAAAAAATGGGGGAGGGGGCTGCTGGGGATTTGGCTCAGTGGTTCCAGCGCCTGCCTCACAAGGGCAAGGACCGAAGTTTGATCCCTGGTACCAAAAAAA
>NW_022900933.1:1938742-1952085 GCF_012274545.1 Fukomys damarensis
ACAAAAAAAAAAAAAAAAAAAAAAAATTTTTTTTTAAATCCATGTTACTGTGGGAAGGAATAAGCTCAGAACTGAAGTAGTTGGTATATATTTAACACAGTTCAATTAAGGATTTGCACCCTGAAGTACAAGTTGTTTTTACTTCCATTTCTAGATTAGTCACCCTAGATGTTTAGCCACTCTCAACAGCACTGTGCCATCACCAGTGACTTTAATTATTGTTTGGTAACCTTATCTGCTTATACCAATATTAATTAAATCCATCTGGGTGGGGGGTTTAAGGAAGTTGTCCCAAAATATGTTGATCAAAAAAAAAATCAAATCATAATCTTTACTGCAGCTAATTTTCTCAGACCCTTCTTTCCTGAGGACGGGAGGAGTTGATTACATAAATTCTAAAAGTGGAACCTATTTTGTTGATCTGTTTTAGTGCCGCCTACTGCAGTCAGCTGACTCCCGAGTAGAAACAATCCCTTTATGGCTCATGACCCAGCGACTGCTGGGACTTCCTAATGCTTCTTCAAGTTTCACTCCGTACTCAGAAGCAGCGGGGAAAGTTTATAGACACTCCCTGGGACAGGGCAGCTCCCTGATGCTAGGGTTTATGATTGGGGTGGCATCGTGCATTGAATTAAGTGTGCCATTACCCTTACTCCCATGAACCTGTCTTTCAGCACAATCCAGGACAGCAAGAAGACAAAGGCTTTGTTACAACAGAACAGAGCAGAGACATCCGTGGCCGTCAGCTTCTTTAAAGCCAGTAAATACAGGTAATTTGTCAAAGTCCATAGAATAGAAAAGGGAGCAGTTCTTTTAAGAAAGAGCTTCAATGTCAGACCATCTTCACCAAAAATCCGACTGCATTCCCTAGGAAAGACAAAGAAGTTAATGTGCAGGTAGCTAATGGTCAACATCTTGTCTGGCTGACTTTTCACAGCTATTTCCAGGCAGAGCACAAAACACTCAAGGCCATCACAGTGGAACACGGTGAATCCTATACAGGCTTCAAGGAGTACCCAGGCCTCACTGTCACAGAGCAAGGTGCTCTCCTACTCAGATACTCTCTTGAGAAGTCCAGGCAGCCATTCTGATGTTCTGCACATCCCTGAGGAAGCCTAGGGAAGTACAGGAGAGAGTACTTGCTGAAATTACTAGCAACTGCAAGAGGTTGAAGTTTTTTCCCCAACAGGTGACTATGACAGGACCAAGATGGCTGCTATCACGTGACCAGGCTGTGGACCACTCCCAGAATCCTGTGGAATGGGGACCCTCATCTGTGGTGAAGCCATGCACATCTTGGGGTTTTGTTATTCCTCAGACACTGTGCTTCTTCCTAATATATCTGTTTAATTGACTAATTTCTTTTCCTGCCAGTATTTTTAAGATATAAAAATGATGAAAGTCTCTGTGATGACTAAAACTGGTCAAAACTAAGTATGATAAAGCTCAAGTTGTACTTATATACAAGCATCAGCCATTTTGGATAACTCATCTGAATTAATTGTGTGAAAATAATCACTTTGGTTAAATCATAATTAGTTTGATATCTGATTAAATTGACTAGTTCAAGAGCTAATTTAAATCAAAATGTACAATTCATCAGTACCCAAAGTTCGTATTGAAAGCGACAAAATTACAGTGTCTATGCTATTGTTGATTGAAACAGACTTGCCAGTGAGAACATCTAGGTTGGTTTTTTTCTTGGTTATTCATGAACATTTAAGCAAATATAACATGTCAGGCATTATATTTTCAAGAGTTGGGTAAATCTCATGTTCAAAGAAACAACTTATTAACACGGAAACATGTTTATAGCAGAAAGCATTTACATGTCTCTAGATAGTACTGCTACTCGATTGTCTTCTGGCTTTCCAGCTTTTGTGTGTGCACATGTTTGGGGGACATCCGGGGATTGAACCCAGGGCCTTTGCACTGAGCTACTTCCCCAGACACTTCCCCCAAGTTTTTTTTTGCGGGGAGACAGGGTCTTCCTATGTTACTAAATTGCCCAGTGTGAGCTCCTTGGGATCGTCTTGTCTCATCTCTCAGAGTTTTGGGATTACAGGAGAGTTGGCCATGCCAGCTTCTCTTCCAAATTTTTCTAAAACAATACCATCGTGTCTCAAAGGACTGCAAACCAAAGCATTGTCTGCCCAGTGTTTGCCCTGTGTAGATAAAGTAGCCTCGTCCACGGGATGACCACATAAGCGAGGGAGTTGTAAAGGTCCTCAGCACAGGGAGCAGAGCTTTCAATAGCAGGTCTCAGTACAGGCTGGTTTCAGCTGCTGAGGATGCTGGGAGTTGTGTGTCAGTGATACCAAGAAGGCTAAAAGAGTACATTACACACACAGAGCCTTGTATTGTGGTTTTGCCTATTTCACATGATATAGAGGGCGGGAGGGATTATCGTAACATGAAAATGAAATTTCTCAAAGGTTAATTTTAACTTGACAGAGACACAACTTCTGCAAAGGGATTAAATAACTTAAAGGCAAAGCTTTCTTTAAAGTCAACAAAAATGTGGTCTCATGTCAGGGACATGAATGGCCGCTCTGAAGCCCAAGAGCCGCCCGGAATTCTGAGGCAGCATCACACATAGGATAAACAGCAGTGTTCCTGCACCAGCCTGGGCATAAGACTCATGTTCTGTGCTCACAGAGGAACATGTTTCACAGGAAAGCTATGGCATAGAGTGGAGCTCAGAGCTGTGCGTGTATTCTGTCAATCATAATCACAGAATGCCTTGGTCAGCACACTTTTACCAGTAACCACGACACAGCCCCTTTCTGATGAAAGGATTTCTTTTTCTTCTCACTCGCCCTACCCAGTAACTGTTCTTTCTATTGAGAGCCCACCACCATGCTGAGTTGAATGCTGTCACGCAAAGTGGTGGGATGGAGGTGAGGGAATGCTCCAGTCCCGCAGTAAGACCTTGGGAAGCCAGGGAGAAGCCCATGCCAGATGTTGTGAATGCTGCACCCAGCAAGGCCTGGCCCTCAGCTGTGTGTTTCCTCTTCATCCTGCTCTCTTTGCTCACCTCCGCCATCGCCAGCATCCTCCTTGTTTGTCACTACTGTTGCAGGAATTAAAAATGATCTATCCAAATGCTAAGTCGCTTATGTAAAACCTTGTGTTATGTAAGCAGTAAGGGTTAAGAACTGTGAAGGCTAAAAGAGAGATTTTTTTCCTCCCAGTACTGAGGATTAAACTCAGGACCTGATGCTTGCGTCAGGCATGGTACCACTGAGCTAAATCCCTGGCCCTAAAAGATAGACATTTATGGGAAGGACTTCACAGTAGGTCTCTCACCGGGATAAGAGCAGAAGTTTCAGAGGTACTGGCAGGTGGCAACCCTTGGAATGAAGGGCGGAGGCTGGGGCAGCACTAGTAACTTAATCACGCTCGTCATTACAGCAGCAGGTGTTGGTTACTGAACTCTTCCTCTGCATCACATGGTACCCAAGCACATTTTACAAAGGCCTGACAGAGAGGAGTGTATTTCTGGCTCTAATTTATTCTTCCTGAAGATTTTGTCCCTCAGAAAGTACCCATATTAAAAAGTAATGTATAATCTTTACTTTCTAAATTTCAGATTCACCCAAGGCACTTAAATTCAGTTAGCATGTGATTCAGATAATTGAATCATCGAAAGTACTTCCACACTGACAACGCTTACTATCTCGATTTGACACTATATTGAAAATTCTTTTAATGTCAGAGATAAGAAAAAAAACCCCATAAGTTCTTTCATACTGTTCAGGAGAAAAATAGTCAGAAGTTCTTGTGCCAGGGAACAGATTCTGTCTCCAGCCTTATATACTAACTCTACTTTCTCCTCATTTCACCACGAGAGCTTTGGGAGCTTTGGTAGATGGTGTTAATGAGTCAACTGGGGAAAAAGATCAAGGACCTAAGAATTTCTGACAATGTTTGCTTCTCGTTTTGCTCTCACCAGAGAGCAATTCTTCGGAAGACAATGTTCTCTGCCTGACTATAGAAGCTCTTTGATTTGATTTCAGAAATGGCCATTTTCACTCTACCCTCACTAACCGGTGGAGATGTCTTGTCAAAGCACAGAATTTGCAAAGTTCAGAATTAGTTCAGCATGAGAGATGGAGAGAAGATGAAGTTTATTCCCTGAAACAACCCTTGCGTGAGCGGCAGCCTCTTGTAAATGTAACAGTGTGGCTTGCTCTAGATGCTCCTGAGGTTCTACTCCTTCAGCACATCTTTTGCTGTTTTTATCCCTGTGAATGTCAAAACCAGAGAACCCTTTGGGTAAAGCACACATCCTGTCTGGTACAGACAGCCATGTTCAAACAGGGACAATTGTGGTCTGGTAATCACATTCTCCTGTTCTTACTTATTAAACGCAGTCATTAAAAACACATCCGCACCAGGACCATTTCTATTTGCTGGGAATGGAATACAAAATACTTTTAGAGGTTGCAAACATATACAGGGCTTTCTTCTTTCTCCCAAACTAGACATTTATTCTTTTTAAGGTTTCTTTAACTATAATTCAGTTTTCATGGACACCATAGAAAATCAGTTCATAGCATGACTTTAAAACTCCCAGGTACTTCCAAGTTAGTGATGGCAAATGCAAGTTGAAGGTAGACCATCACAGTCTAAGTCTTTAGGAATAATCTTTATAATGCGCCAATTACAATAGTCATTCCTTATGTTGGTCACCTCAGGTGAATTAGGAGTATAGATGACAAAGAAAGGGTATTTTGGCTTCTGCCCGACAAATGTGTTGTCATTCTGCTACGGAGCAATAAACTGTTTCTGCCATCTGCTGTCGTCGAGGTCCCTGTTTTCTCTGTGATGACGGCAGCCCGAGTGACTGTTCTCCCAAGTTACTCCCCATCTTTGGGCTGTTTGTTCCGGGCAAGCTGTCCCTAACAAAACAACTTTGCCCCAAAGGCTGCTTCTTTTGCCCTCCTTGCCTTTGCTGCAGGCTGCAGGATGTTGGTCCTGCCAACTCCTGAGGTGGGGGCTGCTGGAGCCCTGCTTAGCACAGAGCAACTGCTAGAAGTAGAAGACTCCCAGCACACCCCGCCGTCACTGTGTGCCACTGGCACAGACTCGGCCCGGAGTGCTCCCAGACGGCCGGCAGAAAACAGCGTCTGTTACAGATTCCCAGAGCCACCGAGATCAGGCCTTTCACCTGCTCAGGTGCTGTAATGCTGGGCCTAGTGAGCAAATGTTCACCTAACAATTATTCTTGTGAGTATATATTTCTTTTTCTGGATTTGGGACCCGGGGATATTCTTTTAAAATATGAATTTCAGAGAAAAAAAAGATACAGATTTAAATTATTTATTTACTTATTTACACTATTTACTTATTTATTTTTTGGTCCTGGGGATCGAACTTGGGTCCTTGCACTTGCAAGACAGGCGCCGGAACCACTGAGCTAAATCCCTGGCCCCAGCATTCCACTATTGATAGCTGTTTGAACTTGGCTAAGTCATTGTACCTCTCGGAATCTGTTTGCTGCTATGTTAAAATGGGGATAATAGCATCGTGTTAAAGGTGAAGGTTGTTGCCACCAATGCTGGTGAAATCAGATGAGAGATACAAAAGCAACAGCACAGTGCCCGGTGTGCTGCAGACACGTGTTTACAAAAGTGACGACTGGTTCTGCTTCTGTGTGTTCATTTACCGATCTTGGATCCTGCTTTCCCATCCTCCCACGGGGAGCTCATCTCCTATTCCAAAGAGGTGAGAGTGTGCATATCTTCATACAAACTTCAAACATCTCCTATCTACCATTTAACGTTTTACCTACCTGAATTTTTTCATTGGAGATTGCTTTTCTTGAGCAGTGGCCAGATGCCCAGAATAATAGACTGGAAAAAACATAATGTTCCAGTTTGTTGAAAACCATGTCATGAAAAATGGACAGTAGAAGTTCTTATAAGTGATTTTTACAATCTGTGTGGTTCCAACCCACGATGATGACACTGACAAGATGATCAAGAGTCCCCAGACAGCCTTCAGAAGCACAGCTGTGCAGGACAGGCAGCGAGACTTGAGTCTGTTTCCTTGGCTGCTGTTGTCAGGATGAGTCTGCGTCCCGTCATCCGCTGGAGACAAGAAAGAAATACAAATGGGTGGAAATCAAGTTATGAAGCATCAATCGAATGCACCAGCTCCTTAGAAAAGATGCATGCAACCGAAGAGGTAGATGGCAGAACCACTTGTGGTATCTCTGGAATCTCTGCCCTGCAGGTACAGTGTGGGTCTTGGCTGTCACCCGGCACACAAGGGGGCTCCTGCCTGCCCACGGTGGATGTGTTGCTCTTCTCCAGGGCACTTGCCCCTTCCTTGGAAGAACATTCCAAACTGAGCTTTCATAAACTTTGGCCTTGGCATATGATTTGCTTTACGCAGTCCTACATATATATAAGCGAGAGGTATACCACAGTCCAGGAGAAATTCTAAAAAGGTGCCAAACACCCCACCAATCCCCTCACTGTTGTCCTCTGTCCCCATGATAGAAAATCCCAAATGGAAGTTGTTTTTTCAGTCTGTGTCGAGGAATGGGCACAACCCAGCCAAACAACCCTGTGTCCACCAACATGAAAAATGAGAAAGACACATTTATTTTTATGTTCCACTGAGATTTTCTTGTTGTAACGAGTGTCGAACCAAGGTTGTTCACACTGAGCTATATCCTTAGCTCTTTTTATTTGGTCACAGGGTCTTGCTGAGCTGGAAAGATGCCCAGGCTGGGCTTCAACTTGTTATTCTCCTTCCTTGGGCTTCCTGAGTGCTGGGATTGCTGGTGTGCACCGCCACACCAAGCTTCATTGACATCTTTGTAAAATGGTGGTGGTTATATAAGTGAAAAGGGATGTGTCCTAAGCATAAGACCAGTCTTCAAGACACAAACTCATTTCCTACCTCACAACAAACCACTATTTGGTATATATCTGGGGACAGCATAGGCTCTACTTTGTAGTTTTACAGGTGCTAAGAAAATTTAGTAGCATTTTTTCATATTAAAGTAGCCAAAGCTCTCTGAAATTGGCAATGATAAGAGCCTAATAGAGAAAGTAAGTTCAGCACAATAAGTTCATGTACCTATCAGGAAGCTGAATAGGACAGGAGATGCTCTTAGTCTCTGAGCTGAGATTTCAGTGGTAGACTCTGGGGAAGAAAGGCAGAATCATCTGCAAGATTCTCCTGTGTCTCCAAGAACCACCGAGAGCACAAGGTCCATGCTAGTGGTGAAAAAGTCTGCCAGTGGCAGCAGAATTGGCTTCTCACTCTATCTCTCCAGAGCCTGCTGGTCTGTGGCTAACTGTGGCTGGTCTAGGCACAGCTGACACTCGGGGATGCAAGCCTCTACCTGATAGGGCTTTCTGATGCCAGCATTTGGGGACACAAGCTTGGAAAGTGAACTATTCCTTTGGGATTAGGAAATAAGTGTGAACACAGTAATTATGACATGACTTGTAAGTTTTGTAAGTAGTATTAATTCTCAAGGTCTAGGGCTCTCTTTTTTCTAGTCAACAAACCTTTTGGAGACTCTACCAGGAGCTGGTGAGCTAGCTGGATCCCAGGGACTCAGATCAAAGATGAAAGAGTTAAGCTCAGTCTCGTGGAAAATCAGAAAACGCATCCAATACTACAGGATGAGGGCCAACTCTGAAGAAGTGAAGCCCCATAAGGCAGAGAAGCACTCATTAAGGGATGGGGTGGGAAATGGTGAGGAGAGACTTCCATGAGGCAGTGATATGGAGCTGGGCATGGAGGCCACAGTGAGCCACCTTCCAGGACTATGTGCAGGTGCTTCTTGCTCTTGATGACAAGGTGGAAATTTCTTCTAAGCTCATGTGATTTATGCAGAGAGCAGGGGGGCAAAAAGAAAGATAAATAGGAAGGTAGAACAAGAGACCTCAAACCTACTGTCTTCAATAGGTCCTGTCATGCCCATGATAGAGATGAAAAACTGAGACTTGTGTTATGGGTTACCCAAGATTGTTCAAGTCAGTTCAGAGTGACTGTAAGGTCCCAAGTTCTTATTAAGAACATTCATTCTGTTTAGATGTTCAGCCTTAGCTTTCCGTATGAGCACTGGAAATCTCACAAATGGTATAGAGAAAAATTTATTTTCTGGCTGCATGGCAATCTTTCATGCGGGTTAGAAGCAGTGATACCTACTTTTCAGTGGTAGGTGTGCCCTACTACACTACAGAGCTCATTCGTATCTGGGAGTATCTCATGAGACAGGAATGATTCTATAAAGATTTTCAGTGTCCCTTTCAGATCTAGCATGCTGCCATCCTCACCTTCTTGAAGATTGCTTCTGTAACAACACCATTGTGCCACAAAATGGGACTTTGAATGACTTCAATAATCACCAAAATCCTTCCACAGTTTAATTATTGCCAATTCAATTTTAAAGCACAGAAAGTCTGAGTCTCCAGAACTCTTATTTTTCTTTCCATCATTCTGAAGCATGATTTTCTACAGTTTTGCATATATCATTAAAATTGGTTTTGTAGGAATTTCATTGACTTCTATGAAGTTGTACTGAGATCATACAAATAGATAGATGCTAGAAGCATGAAAACCCAAGTTTAAGTCCTGGTCTGCCAAGGTGAGGTCCTGAGCAAGTGTTTAATTGCTTTTTTTTAATCCAGAAAGCAGTGGTGAGATCTATCTGATGAAATTCATTTTAGTGTTAAGTACCATAAGAGCCATGAAACGAGGGCAAGCTGTTTTTTAGTTATTCCCTCTTTCCCTCATCTATTTGGTGCCCTGGAATAGCCCCAAGTTCCTCCTAAACTTCACAGAGAGTACATTAGGTTCCATACGATCTGTAATGGTATGGTTTAGAAATTTGTAATTCATGTACGACAGACAGGCCACGTCTTCATTACCCAGCGTATTTAGTTAACTGGAACACTCTGTTTTTAAATCAATGGATAATAGGAATATGACTATAATTTATTCAAGTCAATTAGGTTTTTTGAAGATTTAAGAAAGTGGCATTTTCTTCACTTTTAAAAAACAGTTTTGGCCTTGGGGCCTAGAACATTGTTAAGACAACAGTTTTAAAAAATCTGATGTGTGTGTGTGTGTGTGTGTGTGTGTGTGTGTGTGTTGTTTTGTACCAAGGATCAAACTCGGGACCTTGTGCTTATGAGGCAGGCGTCAGCACCACTGAGCTAAATACCTGACCCTAAAAAGTCAGTTTTTGAAAAATAATCTTCTCATGTAAAAAAGTCTATTCTCAGTGCTTGCTTTGGCAGCACATATACAAAAAAGCCAATTCACAAATTAGAGAAACCTAGAAGAGACCTTAGCATCTCCCATAGCCTCACCTTTTTGCCTCCCCACCCCGACTGAATTCCTTACATTGCCTTTTTCCTCCTCCTTTTTCTTTCTCTAAAGTCAGTTGTTTTCAACATTCTGAAACTTTTGTTTGTTTTTAAATACCCAGGTGGGTTTTCTTATTCGTATTTGTTTTGTTGTTTTCACTGTTATTATTACTATTTTTAATGATGAAAGAGATTGTTCTATGTTGCCAGCCAAGCCAAAGGAACAAATACCAGTAGATAAGGAAGACTTAGAAAAAGCAGGTGAAAAAGACGTAGTGGTAGAGATGATTGTAGCTCCAGGTGGAGGAACTCACATCAGACAGACAGACACACAGGCCAGAAGGGATCCTACAGCGATGGTAATTGGTGCACAAAAGCACAGAACCTTTCTGAGGTTGACAGGAAAGCCCGTGTTAGCACACAATTGTTTCCTCTTTTGGGGAAGATGATGACATAGTCGTGGAATGAGAGGAGTTATGAATATGAACTTGTATTCTCCCAGGAGGAGTTAAGATGTCTGCCACCAGACAGCAAGTAGCAACCTTATGGGCCCAGCTGCTTTTAGAAATTTTAAATTTGCTGGGAAACTCACAGGCATGGTTCCAACATGTGTCGAGCAATTCCAGTAACTCATGAGTTGCTGAGAGGCCAGGTGAATGTGAGGAAAGGCTGAAAGTCTCAGATCAGAAAATGGTAGTCAGGGTGGTAGACAAAGTCTCGGGCAAGAGTGTAAGACTGGGAGACTGGGAGGGTACCAGGGTCTGGTAGTCCTGATGAAAACTGAGATTCCATGATTTTACTGATTAAATTCTTTGAAGAATGGATGTAGCGTGTTATTGATAAGGAAAGGATGCACAACAGGGCCGGCCTTTTGCCCCCTCCTGTTTTTTTGCCATAAAATGTTTCATTTAAGCAATGCAACTCCGTGTTCTGCCCAATGTTTCTACCTAAGGTTTCAAGAATATTCTGCTAACTCCACCCACCGCCTCGATGAGCGTATCCTCCGGGGAGGCGGGCCCACACTCCTACCCCGTATATCTCTATAATGTTGCTTCCTTTCCTGCTCAGGGCTCCGACTTCGGAGTACGAACTCCTCTGAATCCCTCCACCTCTCTGAGTGCCGCCCCTCGTTTCCTTGTTTCCAGAGACCTTCAGGTACCTGTAACACTTGGCTGTAACATATTACTGAATCCTAAGGCTGAGATCAAAGCTGCTGGATGTAGAAACTTCAAAGATGAAAAAAGCCAGCTACCGTACGAACTTCATTAGAAGTCACAGTCTACGTGTTCAATTCTTCAACTGCAGGTTTTGGTATTTGCAACACTGTACACCCCTATAGATTGTATCTACCCATTTCCTTCTTCTTCCTCCCGTTGGATAACCCTTCCCCACCTCCACTCACACGAGTCCACAGGACAACCCCACATTCCGTGTCCATGGGGATCTCTCTCTCTCTCTCTCTCTCTCTCTCTCTCTCTCTCATTTTAGAAGATACGATTTAATGGAATGGGAAACTGTTTATGTTCGACTATTACATTTAAGATTATAAAACACCGCATAGATGGTGACTACAATTTTATTCTATATACACACAACCCAAAACTGAAAAACACGATATTGTTAAGAGAGCTTTCATGACTGGCTAGGAGGCCCCAAAGATACATTAGTTTAAGAGGAGCTTACTCACATACCTGATCTGTTCTGTCTCTCGATTCTGTGTCCACACACTCCAGAAGATCCTTGGCTCTGAAGCTCAAGAATAGGAGCAGAAGAATCTTCAGTGACAGATAGAGGCGAGAGCTGTCTGCTGATGCCACTGAGTGAGCTGGGGCAGTTGGTGCCTGGCTTACATCGAGTGACTGTTGACCTGGAGGTGCCTGGGAAGACAGAGCGAACACACTGCTTTGAGAAATTCCTGGAGGAAAATGGGACTTAAATTTCAAAAGCCTTTGCTACAAAGTATGGGACTGTGACAATCGCAGACCTGAAGAGCTCACATCTAATGCCACAAACGGGGCTCCTTACAAGAAAATTCTATGTTGGCAATGTCTGTTTCTACAAGGTAAAGAATCTCTTTTTTTTTTTTGGATAAATCCATTAACTACAAATAAACATGAGAAGATGGTGCTTGGGTAGAAACTTGTATCCTGAATTAAAACACATAGGCAAATGGTTTACTGTAAGGAAAGAAAATATCTATTATGCTTGCTTCACCCTTTTCTTGCTAAGACTGTTAAATTCTTAACTGCTAAAATTGCCAATGGCATCTCCACCAGACCCATTATTCACTTTTCCATCAGATTGAGCCCTGAAGTCCAATTTTACTTGTTGTGCTCAGAGGCGCCCAACATACCTTCCCTTACCCTAGCCTTTCCCTCCTGAATGGTGCGTTTCTCAACATTAAGAGACAAACATTGGTGCTTTACCAGTCACCAGACTCTAAACCTCATTCTGATTACACATGTTCTTTTTCTATTCCAGGATCCCACATTACATGCAGTCCGCACGTCTCCCTCGTCACCTATGATCTGTGACAGTTTTTCCATTGTTCCCTGTTCTCATGACCTTGACAGTTTTAGGCATGCGGATGAAGTATGCTTGACAATGTTCCTCAATGGGCGGTCGCCAGATGTTTTCCTTGTGAGTCTACTGGGAACGTAGGTTTAGGGGAAGAACACGAGAGAGATGCAGTGTCCTTCTTGTCATGTGTCACCGGTCACCGTTCACTACCAGCACGACTCATCACTGCGCATGTTGACCATAATCATCTGGCCATGGTGGTGGTTTTCACGGCTCTCCCTTTCCTACACTCTATTATCCATTGCCGGTCACTGAGTTGCAGCTCACTATGCCCTCCTGAGTGAGGGTGGGAATTTTAAGCTTTACCTTCTAGAGAGAGTATATCTGCATATATTATCTGAAATTCTTAGGTAGGGATCTGTCCCTTTTACTCTTATTATTCAACAATTTATTTTTATCAGGCTGGCCCGTGTATGTTTATTTCATACTTCAGGTCATGAAAAAATTGCATGGCTTAATTCTGGCTCCAGCTTTGGCCACGGGAAGCTCATTCAAATTGGCTTCCTAATTCTGGTAGTGTGTCCTCATTATTATTCTTTTTAAGCTCTTTGTTGTTTCTTGGTTGTACAAAATACCCTGCACTCATCGTTTATCTTTCCTGGTCCACTTCTAGACTGAATCATTTCTCCAAGTGTCCTTATCTCTTTGGAGAATAGCATGTAGAAGTTAACATCTGGTCATGGGTGTGCTCATTGTGATCGGGGTGCCCCAGAATCTAGGCTCTCTCAGCTGTCAGAGATAGAAAATTGTGCATGTGTGCAACCTTGTAAATATATATACATATATATGTCTGTTCCATAATTATTTCTGTATCATTTGTCCTACACTTTGTTATGGTTTCTCAGAATTGGGTGTAGTGTGACCTCAAACCATGCCTGTTGGTTCTAACAAGGAGCAGCTGGGGTGGTCAGCTAGAGAAAGCCAGAATCAACAGGCAACTGCTGGGCATTGGCTCCAAGAGAGGAAGGCTCTCTACTGTTACCACTCTGTGGAGCACTTGCGTTTGCTTTCATATGTTCCATGAGTTCTTTTATTCTCACTGACACAGGAGGTGAATAGAAGTTTGGGTCTCAGTATGGTGCGTCTTCTGAGAAGAAACATAGAAAATGCCAAACGAAAACTAAAGTCTTCAACTAATGGTGGATTCTTTGCTTTAATTTGGCTTTGAATCCATTATGTTAGATAATGGGTGAGTAATCACTTGAAGATATCAAATTAGAAATGTGAGAAGCACTGTTATCCAGAAGGAAAACAAGCTTGAGTTCCTGAGCCACAGGAACCTAGAACCTGCAGTAAGAACTGAGTAGAACAGTGTGACCTTAGAGGACAGCAGTAATTCCACAATCCTGGCCCTCCACCCATGACAAAAGCTTCTCTTATTTCCATTTCTCTCTCTCTCTCTCTCTCTCTCTCTCTCTCTCT
>NW_022900933.1:1952142-1969377 GCF_012274545.1 Fukomys damarensis
AAGCTTTTCTTTTATTTCTCTCTCTCTCTCTCTCTCTCTCTCTCTCTCTCTAGCTTGGAAAAAATAAACAGTGGTATATAAAAATATAGTTAGCTATACCATCTATTATAGGCTTCCCAAGTTGATCTAATTGAAAATTATTGTTTAATATTGGGTTTAAAAAATGTACAGCTACTCAAAAAAGCCAACAGAAGCATTCTATCCAGATTACCATGCTTGAGTTAAGGCTCTGTCAATATTATTATAAAGTGTCAAGAATATATGAGGCTTTTACTTTACAAATCCAAACTGTTTATTACATATTTCACAGCCATATTTCTAATCGAACAGTTCAAATTCAGTGGAATGAGGCTGAGATTCGGTGAATGCTCAATTATTAATGCTCTTCAAGAGGAGCCAACGCTCAGTCTGTCTTTCAAAACATTTATCTTGCAAGCATCTTTTAATTTGCTTTCACATAAGTGTGTCTTCTCATAATTTCTTCCACTGATAGAAGGTTCGTTTTGTGATCACTTGGTAATCACAGATAGACAGGAGGGTGTGTAGGGTAGCAAGACGGGGTAGCAAGCTGAGACGAGATATTAGCCCCGGTTACCTTGAAATGCTGGTGACTGTTGTGCAGCCAGCAAGTGCTAAACTGGGCAGACACAGCAGTGATTTATCTGCTTTCTCATTTTTACTGCAATGTTTGATCCTGGCTTTGTACCTTCTGTGCCTTTTGTGATACTGCCTGTTGCCTGCTGCCAGCCGCTTTCTGCTGGTGGGTTTGGGAAAGAGATCTGAGAGTTGTTCAGCCACTGGACACAATCATCATCCTGCAGGTCAAGCTTTAAGCCTTCAGCCAGGCCTAGAGGCCCGCTTCCGGAATGGGCCACGAAATGGTCATCTCAGAGCCTTGAAATGAAGACACTGTCCTGTTTTGCCTGGTCTTATACCATTGAATTACATAAAGCCAGCGCCGATAAAAAATATTCATAATGTCACCTGCCATGAATATGAGCATTACAAATAGATCATCGCTATGTTTGACTTTTTATGCCAAAGGCAGTGTCTGGGTAGAAGCAGGAATTGTAGCTCTCTGTACAGTACTCGGACTTTAATAGGTATTGAGAGTAGCTGTCTTAGGAATGATGGGTAAGATGTCTCTAATTAGTCCAGTTAGGTGGGTTCCCTGTCCCTCTGAAAGATATCCGGAGCCATAGGAAGAGGGCCATTCTGGGTCACTTTTCATATTGGTCCAGAGAGGAGAATATAATTTCTGGTTGGACTCAGCATGTTCTCAAATTCAATTTATTTCAGCAAAAAGCTATTAAACACCTAGTATTTGACAATTATTGTGTCCAGGGAAGTGTCAGACAAATGAAGATGCCAATTAACCATAATTACATATTTTAAAAATAATTTAATTTTCATTAGTATATATTGTGACATAATAATTACATGTATTTTGGGGAGTTGGTACATATACATGTCACTTCTTGATCATCTTTCCTCCCCCTTCATCCCTGCCCCTTTACCTAGATCATTGTTTCCTACCAACTCTCTTTTATTTTACTCTTTATTTATATTTTGGGCTTCTCATATGAGAGGAAACCAGGTCATACTTAACCATCTGCGTCTGATTCATGTCACTTAGCGTTAGAGTGTCACAATCCATCCACTTCCTTACTGGTGATTGAAGTTTATCCTCCTTTATGACTGAGTAGTACTTTACAAAGCAAGTATACAACATTTTCTTTATTCACTAATCTGTTAATGGACATACAGCCACTTCCATAATTTATCTATTGTTAATTCTGTTTCTATAAACATGGGTATTAATGTAACATTGTAATATGATTACTTTAACTCTTTCTGGAAGGTACCCAGGAGAGGTACAACTACATCAATAGAATTTCTACTTTTAGTTTTTTTGAGGACTCTCCATATTGATTTCCATAGTGGTTATGCTAGTTTACATTCCCACTAACAATGTAGAAGGGCTCCTCTTCTTCCACAACCTTGCCAGCATTTGTTTTTTGAGTCCTTTATGACAGCCATTCTTACTGGAGTTAGATGGAATCTCAGTGTTGTTTTGATTTGCATTTCTCTAATGGCCAGAGATGCTGAACTTTTGTTTCATGAACTTAATGGCCATTTATGCTTCTTCTTTGGAGAAATGTTTATTCACTTCAATTGTTCATTTTTAATTGGACATTTTGGGCTCTAAATTTTTTGAGTTATTTATATAATCTAGTCCTTTGTCCAAGAAGCAGCTGTCAAAATCCTTTTCCTTTCTGTAGGTTGTCTCTTCACTCTTTGGATTATTTCCTTTGCTGTGTGGAAGCTTTTCAATTTGATATGATCCCATTTGTTGATTCTTGGTTTTATTTTTTGTAGAACTGAAGTTCTGTTCAGAAAGACCTTGCCTGCAATGCTTATGTCTTCAAGAGTTTTACCTATTTTATTATTCATCAGATTTGATATTTCTATTTTTATATCTAGATCTTTGATCCATTTTGATTTAATTTGAGAACAGCATAAGCAGTGTGGGTCTAGATTCATTCCTCTTCGGCTCAGTTTTCCCAAGCCCATTTGTTAAAGAGGCTGTCTTTTGTCCAGCATTAGTTCTCAATCCTTTGTGAAAGATCAGCTGGCTAAAGGATATGGGGCTGTTTCTGCATCTTCTAACTTACTGATCTATGTGTCTGTTTTTGTGCCAGTACTGCGCAATTTGTGTCATTGTAGCTTTGTGGTATGACTTGAAATCTAAGATTATGCTGCCTTCTGTCTTGTTCTTGTTGCTCAGGATTGCTTTACTTATCCTGGGTCTCTCCTGGTTCTACACAAATTTTAGAATTATTTTTTCTAGTTTTGTGTAGAATGTTCCTGGTGCTTTGATTGGAAAAGCATTAGAGCTAGATATCTTATTTTTGTACTATAGCCATTTTGACAATATTGATTCTGCCTATCCAGAAAGAGAGACTGTCAATTTTCTAATATCCTCCTCAGTCTGTTTTTCCAGAGCATTATAGTTTTTGTTCTAAAAGTCTTCATTACCTTGATTAGGTTAATTTCTAGGTATTTAACTTTTTTGAAGCTACCATAAATGAGATTGTTTTCTTAATGCTATTGATTTTGTATTATGCCATTTTGCTACATTTGTTTATTAGCACTGAGAGTCTTCTCATGAAGTGCTTTTTTTGGTCTTCTATGTAAAGAAGTATATCACCTATAATTTTCCTATTCATCTCTCTTTTGTTGGTTTCTCTTGCCGGACTGGTCTAGCTAAAGTTTTGTGTATATACGAAACCTACCGTTAAATGGGAACAAAGGAAAAGGAGCAAGTGATTTATTCAGAAGCCTGGAGCATGGAAGTTCCTGTGACAGGGGAGTCAAAGGTAGGCTGGAGGGATGAATAGCATTCACCAGACAGGGATTTCAGCTTAAGAATAGGCCGTGTGGTCAGGGGATCTTTCAGGAACACACGTTCAGAGGTGTAGAGTGCACACTACGAGATGTAAGAGTCAGACGATCACCTCTGAAATGCTGAGATCTGCATGAAAAGAACACCGAAAATCCTGTGGTTTTACCCTTACCTGTGATTTGAAAAGGAACTTGTCTAATTGAGATCCAGCCAGCAGGCAGTCATTAAGAGCTCAGGTTGCCCAAATCTGAGGAGACCTGGTAGGAACATGGGCTCAGCCGCATCCAACTCAAGACCCCAAGTATGGGACTCCTCTCCACTTGCCTCCTCTTGTGTTGTGTGCACCTCTGAACAGTGTTGGGGTTACGTGGCTCTCAGGAAATACTCAGTAAGTGCAGATTAAAGCTAATAATGAGCATGTAAACAAAAGTGACTACAAGTGGTACCTCATCAATTAATTAGAATACTGACTTCGTAAGTAGAAATCTAATCTTAGTTGGTTTAGGTATAAAGGAGAATTTTAGGAGCTTAACAACCAGGAGACAGGATACCTAAGATGTCCCTAAGCTTCAGGAACAACTGGCCCCAGGATGGGGTGCATCAGACAGTCTCTGTGTGTCTCTCTCTCCCCATGCACGCCAGGGGCACCAGCCTTATTTCTTCTCACTTAGCCTCTGCTTGCCCTTCTTCACAACATCTCAAAGCACGCGTGTTTTCATTCTTACAGCTTTAGCCTTCCGAGAGAAATCTTGTGCCCTAGACTCATCACCCAATTTCTGTGACCAGGGGTGGGGACACAGCCAACGGGCTGCAGCTCCCAGGAAAGGCAGGGAGGAGCTGGGCAGAGGGTGCTTTGGTGGGGGATCTGTTCCAGGGATGTCAAGGCAAGAGAGACAAAGGAAGAACCTCAGGCACCTAGCAAAGCAAGTATTTGGGAAGACTCAGTAAAAGGTATGGGGTTCTCAGACAGCTTGAAAAGCCAAACTGATAAAGAGGAGCTAGAAAAAAAATCTTTGGAAAGAACTCGGAGGGGAAAGCAAAGTGTCGGGCAAGTTTCCATGTGATCAAGTGGAAAGGTAACGTGGGCGATATCACTTAAGCAAGGGCCCCGTCAACCAGCTTTGTCTCCTGTCGACGCGAAAGCTCATGAGACACTTGGCTTTACCACTGCGCTCAAAAAAGAGCTGGACACCTTATCCTGGTTTTCTCTGAATTATGAGGCTAACATCTTATGTCTGCCAGGCAGAGACACTGGACACAGAGAGGGCAATCAGTGCCACCCCAGGGGTGGGTGTGTGTGAGGGGAAGGGTGTCACTGCTTTCTGAAAGTCCCAGCCACTTCACGCTGTCACCTTAGGTAAATCACTTCACCACTCTGTGTCTGAATTCTTTGTGCAGTACAATAAAAGTATTAGTGATTCCTTGCATCCTTTTAACTTTCTCTTCTTTGATTTGAAGGATTTTTTCAAACAAGTACTTGTACATCATCTGTAACCTCAAAATGAACTTTGCATGTTTTCAACTAATTTTTTGTAACCATTTTTACGAGGTTCCAGGAGGAAGAGATGGCAAATTTCAATGAGAATAACTTACAAAAGTGTGGTCGGTATACAGGGCCATAAGGGTTGGTTCGCCAACCTGATCAGCCAGCGTCACTTGGGAGCTTGTTAAAACTGCAAATTCTCAGCACCTTCCTTCCAGACTTGGGTAGTCAGAGCTTCTGCAAGGGGGTGACCTGGGATTTAAGGGTTTAAAGAACCCTCTGGGTGATTCATTTTTTTATTATTATTATTGAGTTTATTGGTACTTTTTAGGTATTCAATACAATTTTACATTCATCATTCGGATTTTGTACCTTTACATGATAGATCTGGGTTGTCATTTTTTCTTCATTCCCCTGCCCTCCCTTCACCCCCTCCACCCTTCCCCACTTACAAATGCTTTGTTTCCATTTTTTCCTTTTCTCATATTTTTTTCTTTTCCCTTCTTTCCTTTCCCCTACCCTTCCCTCTTCCCCTTCACCTTTAACCCCTTTTTTCCTATTTCCTATCGTCAATTGTGCAATTTGGATCTTATTTACACTTTTAATTTTTCACTCCAGAGAAACTATTCAGGATTTACACGTGTGTCTTACTTATTTCACTTAAGAGTATGGCCTCCATATGTATCCATTTTCCTATGAATGACTCTAATTTCTCATTCTTTATGGCTGAGTAGTACTCCATTTTATAGAAAAACCACATCTTCTTTTTCCAGTCCCCAAATGATGGGGGCAATTGGGCTGTTTCCAAGTTTTAGCTATTACAAACTGTGCTGCTATAAACATGGGTGAGCATATATCACTGTGGTATGATTCTTTTAATTCTTTTGGAAAGATACCCAGCAGAGATCCCTCTGGGTCAAATGGAATCTCTAAATCTAGTTGTTTGACATATCTCCATACTGATTTCCAAGGTGGATGCACCAGTCTGCACTCCCACCAACAATGAAGAAGGGTTCCTTTATTCCCACAACACTGCCAGCATTTCTAATTGGTTAATTTCTTGATAGAAAGCCATTCTTTCTGGGGTGAGGTGGAATCTCACTGTTGTTTTCATCTGCATCTCTCGAATGACCAGTGATGTGGAACATTTTTGTTTTTTGTTTGTTTATTTGGTTGGTTTTTTGAGACAGGGTCTCACTATGTAGTTGAGACTGACCTGGAATTCACTATGTAGCTGGTCTTGAACTCTCAGTGATCCTCCTGCCTCAGCCTCCCAAGTGCTGGGATTACAGGTGTGTGCCACCATGCCCGGCTAGTTTTTTGTTTGTTTGTTTTTGTTTTGGAACATTTTTTCGTATATTTATTTGCTGCTTTTACTTCTTTGTCTGAGAAATGTCTGTTCATTTCAAATGCCCATTTTTGAATTGGGTATTTATATTTGGGGGGGCTGGTTTTCTTTAGCTCTTTATATAGTCTAGATAATAGTCCTTTGTCTGAGGAGCATCTGGTAAAAATTTTTTCCCACATTGTAGGTTGTCTCTTAGCTCTGTTGGTAGTTTTTCTTATAGCACAGAAGCTCTTTAATAAGATAAGATTCAAGTTGTTGATTATTTGTGCTAGTTCCTGTGCTACTGAGGATTTGTTCATAAAGCCTCTTCCTAGGCCAATGTCTTTGAGAGCTCTACCTAACTTATCTTCCAGCAAGTTTATTGTTTCTGTTTTAATATTTAGATTTTAATACACTTGGATTTTAGTTTAGAGCATGGTGAAAGATAATTGTCTAGTTTTAATCTGTGGCAGGTTGAAACCCAGCTTTCCCAACACCATTTTTTAAAGAGGCTATCTTTCCTCCACTGAGAATGGTTGGCTCCTTTGTCAAAGATGAGGTAGCTGAGTATGTCTGGAGTTGTTTGTGCATTTTCCAATCTATTCCACTGATCCTCAGGTATTTTTCTTTGCCAGTACCATGCTGTTTTTATCACAATGGCTTTGTACTATAGTTTCAAGTTAGGGATTGTGATACCCCTTTTCAGATCTCTGTTGCTTAGAATTGCTTTGGCTGTTCTAGGTCTCTTCTGGATCCAAATGAATTTTTGGATTGTTTTCTCTAGTTCTGTGAAATATACGGTTGGAATTTCAATTGGGATTGCTTTGAATCTGTATAGCAGTTTTGTTAGTGTGGCCATTTTCACAATGTTGATTCTTCCTACCCAGGAGCAAGGGATGTCTTTCCATTTTCTTACATCTTTTTCGATCTCTTTTTTCAGAGTGCTGTAGTTTTCAGTGTAGAGGTCTTTACTTACTTTGTTTGATTGATTCCTAGACTTTTCATTTTTTTGGATGATATTATGAAAGGAATTGTTTCCCTAATTTCTCTCTCAGTGATTCTGTTATTTGTGTACAAGAAGGCTATGGATTTTTGAGTGTTGACCTTGTGTACAGCTACTCTGCTGAATCTGTCAATTAAGGCTAGAAGTCTTTTGGCAGAGTTTTTTTGGGTCTTCTATGTAGAGTATCATATTTCAGCAAATAATGACAGGTTAACACCTTCCTTTCCTATCTTTATTACTTTAATTTCATTCTTATGTCTAATTGCTCTGGCTAATGTCTCCAGAACTACATTAAACAGGAGTAGTGACAGTGGACATGCTGTCTTGCTCCTGATTTTAGCATGAAGGTTTTCACTCTTTGACCATTTAGTATGATGTTGGCTGTCGGTTTTTCATGTATAGCTTTTTATCAAGTTGAGATAAAGACCATCTCTTCCACCTCTATGCAGGATTTTTATCATGAATGGGTGTTCAGTTTTGTCAAATGCTTTTTCTGCATCTATTGAGATGATCATATGGCTTTTCTCCTTGACTCTGTTAATAGAGTGTATTACATTTATTTACTTACACATGTTGAACCATCCTTGCATCCCTAGAATAAATCTGACTTGGTCAGGGTGTATGATCTTCTGGATGACCTCCGTATTCTGTTTGCCTGTATCTTACTGAGGATTTTTGCATCTATATTCATTAAGGAAATTGGTCTGTAGTTCTCTTTTTTGGTTGGGCCTTTCCCTGGTTTTGGAATCAAAGTAACAGTTGCTTCCAAGAAGGAATTTGGAAGTATTGCTTACATTTCAATTTCATTGAAAAGTCTAAAGAGGAGTGGCAGTAGTTCTTCTCTAAATGTTTTGTAGAATTCAGCAGGGAATCCATCAGGACCTGGGCTATTCTTTGTTATTAAAATTTTAATTAAGTTTTCAATTTCACTGATTGTAATTGGGGTGCTTAGAATTTTTTATCTTCTTCATTCAACTTTCGTAATTAATACATATCTAAAAATCTGTCCATTTCTTCTGTGTTTTTGATTTTATTAGAGTATAGATTCTTGAAGTAGGTATTGATGATCCTCTGGATTTCTGTTGGATCTGTTGTGACTTCACCTTTTTCATTCCTAATTTCATAGATCTTTTCCTTTTCTTTCCTTCTTTTGACAAGGTTGGCTAAGGGTTTATGGATTTTATTTATTCTTTCAAAAAACCAACTCTTTGATTCATTGATATTTTTTGTATCATTCACTTAGTCTCCGTTGCATTGATTTCCTCCCTTGTATGAGCTTTGGGTTTTTCTTGATCTTTTTCTAGCAGCTTAAGATTCATCATTAGGTTGTTTATTTGAGCTTGCTTGGTTTTCCTAGTGTGGCCATTCACTGCTATGAATTTTCCACACAGAACTGCTTTCATTGTGTCCCACAGATTCCTGTATGTTGTATTGGCATTATCATTTATTTGTGAAAATTGACTAATTTCTTCTTTAATTATCTCTATGGCCCATTGATTTTTCAGGAGAGTGTTGTTCAATTTCCATTTGTTTGTGAAGTTTTTGTGGTTTCTTATGCTACTGATGTCCAGCTTAATTGCACTATGGTCTGATAATATACATGGGGTAACTTCAATTCCTTTGCATTTATTTAAACATGGTCTATGAGCTAGTATGTGGTCTATTTTGGAGAATGACCCTTGTGCAGCCAAAAAGAATGTACATTCTGATTTTGTGGGGTGAAATACTCTGTAGATGTCTATTAAGTCCATTTGTTCAAAAGCTGCATTCAGTTCTAGTATTTTATTGTTGATTTCTTGTCCAGTTGATCTGTCTCTTTATGACACTGGGGTATTTAGGTCCCCCCAGCTGTATTAGTGCTTGTTTGGTTCTTTCTGTCCCTTAATATTTGTTTTGCATAGTTGGGGGCATTAATATTTGGTGAATATATATTTATTATGGTCATCTCTCCTCTTGGATTGTTCCCTTTACAAGGATGTAGTGAGCTTCTTTGTCTCACTTAATTAGTTTGATTTCATATTTACTCTGTCTGTGAACAAGATAGCTATCCCTGCTTTTTCTGGGCTTCTCTTGCATGGAGAACTGTTTTCCATCCTTTTATTTTCAGTATGTGAGGTTTTGTTTTTGTGCTGGGGGTTGAACTCTGGTCCTCCAGCTTGTGAGGCAGACAGCTGCACCACTAAGCTAATTCCCCAGCCTTATGAGTTTCTTTTTTAAGTAGGTGTGTTTCTTTTATATAACATATTGTTGGATTTTGCTTCTTACTCCATTTTGCCAGTCTATTTCTCTTGATTGGTGAATTGAGGCCATTAACATTGATAGTTATAACTGCTATGTATTGACTTATCATTGTCATGTTATTGTTCTGTTGTTGGCTCTTTTTAATTTTTTACCCCCTCTCCCTTTAGCTTCTTGCCTTGCCTAATGGATTTGCTCTGTTGTGCCTCATGGTGTTATGACCGTCATTGTCTTTTCTAGGATATTGTTTAGAATTGCTCGCAGTGGGAGTGCTGGTTTGGTATTCAAGAGGTTTCCCAGGTGTTCTTTATCATGGAAATATCTTATTCCCCCATCCATTTTAAAAGAGATTTTTGCAGGACACATCAGTCTAGGTTGGAAATTGTTTTCTTTTAGGGCTTGAAATATCTCATTCCAGGCTATCCTTGACCTGAGGGTTTTTGTTGAAAACACTGATGTGATTCTGATGGGCTTCCCTTTGTATGTGGTTTGTTTCTTTTCTCTAACTTCTTGCAGTATTGTGTTCTTCTGTTGGGTTTCTGGGACCTTGACTATTATATATCTAGTGTAGATTTTTTAAAGTCATGGCTAGTTGGAGTCCTATATGCCTCACTTGTCTGTATGTCACATTCTTCCCCTTGATTTGGGAACTTTTCTGTCATTAATTCTGTGAACAGGTTTTTTTTTATGTAATTTGTACTTTCTCCTACTACTTCACTCCAGGTGGTTCTAATTCAAATTAAAAATGAACAAATACTCTATGTGAGAAATCACAGTGGGGTAGGCCAGTTAACAATATCTCTTAGCATGCTTACACCTAAAAGGACACTGGAGAGGGAGAGTAGAAGACTCTGGAAGGATGGAGATGCTGTGACCCAGCTACTACAGACACCAGCTGGGGATCCTGAGAGTGTTCCCTTCCTTTGATAAATGCAGGAATTCTCTGTTGGCCAGCCAAAGCCAGGAGACAAGACAAAGAGTTCCTCTGGTCACTGGGTGCAGATCCCAGACAGAGCGGCAAGTGGAGAAGGGCAGAGAGAAGTCCAGGAGGAGCAAATGGAACACATACAACCAATGTAGCAAACTCCCACAACAATGTTATGATCCCCAAATCAGACATTAGGCCATCTGGTCTCCTAAGTTCACACTGGCTTTATGCTCCACTGATAGATGATCCTTTCAACCAAGCTCTTAGCCTAGCTTTGACTATTTTCATCAATTTTTTCTAGATACTGGGGATTCAACTCAGTGA
This sequence comes from Fukomys damarensis, assembly GCF_012274545.1. Classification (NCBI taxonomy): domain Eukaryota; kingdom Metazoa; phylum Chordata; class Mammalia; order Rodentia; family Bathyergidae; genus Fukomys; species Fukomys damarensis. The sequence continues at coordinate 1,962,852 of NW_022900933.1, forward strand.
CTCTGCACTAAGATATGGCCCCAGCCCTTAGAGAATTTTTTTGTTTTGTTTTCAGACAGTCTTGCTAAGTTGCCCAGGCTGAACTAGAAAGCAATCCTCCTGCTTCAGGCTCCCAGAGTTCTGGGATTACAGACATTTGCCACCGTGCCTGGCCTCAATTCATTTTTGATGGGTGTTTGGCTTTGAGAAAGACATAATCTTTCACATGAAAAAGATGTCATCACTGAAGAAACATTAAAAACAAAAATATGATCTTGGATTTTTGACTTGGTGTTGGTTAGCAGCCATAATAACTTGACATTTTGTCTTACAAAAAAGCTATTAATAATTCAACAGAAGGCAAGGTGAAAAGTTACATTTCAGCTTTGAAAAATTCTCAGTCTGTTGAATTGTGAGGACAGAAAATGTTCCCATAGAGTAAAATTATTTTATTGCTTGGGTTTTCACAGAAGTCCACAGGGGATTTGCTCAATATTTGCTCTTTTCTTAGGGAAACACATAGCTTTAGAATTATTGAAAATGGTCAACATGGAAGATGGTAAATGTACAACCAGTATTCCAAATTTCCATTTCATTTGCATCACATTATTCTTTAAAAGCTGAATCCCCACTCCAGAACAATTTCATTTTACTTACTAAGTATTACGCACACCTTGTAACTCTGGAAATTCTTGTTTCATTTCATAAATAAATATATTTTAATATAATCTGTTTGTTGGTTGTATTACTAAACATATTTTAGCAGTCCACATATTTTCCATATTTTTAGAAAGTTTTTCAAGACTTGTTAATTATTTTCTTAGAAAATATAATCAAATGTCCAGTATATACAAGCTGGAATTTTGAGATGAATATCCAAAATATTTGGATACTTATGCAAGTATATTAAAGTGACTTTGAAGACCTTTAAATTACTAATTCATTTTTATTTACCTAAAATTTGTACTTAAAAGACTACCCATAATTAAATTTCTCCTATGTATATTTTGCTCCTAAAAGTCTTAATTTATTCTCTCTCAAATACAAAGTATCTTGTCTACCTATAACTGCCTTTAAAACTAAATAATATATCACTGTTATTTATCTTACTTGTAAAAATGGAAATATATAGCATTTATTTAGCAGCTACCATGTCCCAAAGGCTTACATATATGATCCCTAGAACTTACAACAATATTGCAGGTGGATTTTTACTATCCATATCTTATAGATGAGGGCAGCAAATTTTTTAAAGTCCAGGAAAGGATTAAAATTCAGGTGTGCAAAGTTCCAAAGTTTGCATTCTCTCTAATATACTTTACTGTCTTTCCATTTTAGCCAATCAGCTTTATCAATATCAAAGAGGACATCAGAAAATGGAGAGATAACCCCTGTTTCTGGATAGGTAGACCAATACAGTCAAAATGGGCATACTTCCAAAAATGATAAACAGATTTAATGTACTCCCAATTAAAATACCAACAGCATTCTCAACAGAATGGGAGAAACAATCCTAAAATTCATATAGAACCAGCAAAACAATCCTGGGCAACACACACAACAAAATCAGAATATATCACAATGCTGGGCTTTATGTTATACTACAAAGCTACTGTGATAAAAACAGCATGGTACTGGTGTGGGTGCACACACACACATGCACACACACACACACACACACACACGACAAGAGAATCAATGGAATAGAATAGAGCGGATGCAGAAACTACCCTAGGCACATTCAGCTTAATGATTATTGACAAAGGGGCCAAAAAACATATGCTGGAGAAAAAGCTATCCCTTTAATAAATGTTACTGTAACAACTGGCTATCCACATGCAGAAGATTGAATCTAGATCAATAGCTCTTGCTGTGTACTAAACTAAAATAAAAATGGATCAGAGATTTAAATATTAAACCAGAAACAGAACCTGCTGGAAGACAGAGTAGGACTCTGAAAGACATTATGTAGACAGGGACTTTCTGAACAGAACCTCAGTTGCACAAGAAATAACATCAAAAGTCAAGGGGATGGGATCATACCAAATTAAAAAGCTTCTGCACAACAAAGTAAACAACCAAGTGAAGAGGCATCCTACAGAATGAGAAAAAATTTTTCCAACTACATCTTGGATGGAGGACTAATATCTAGAATATAAAAAGTCAAAAAATTTAAACTTCGTAAAGAAATTTAGACCTAAAGAAAAATGGGTAACTGAAATGAATAGATGCTTCTCAGAAGAAGAAATACAAATGCCCAATAAATACATGAAAAAATATTCAGCATCTTTGGCCATTAGAGAAATGTAAATCAAAACAACACTGAGATTTCACCTTGGTTCAGAAAAATTGTAACTATCAAGACATAAAGTAATAACAAATGCTGAAAAGGCTGTGGGAGTAAAAGTAACCCTCCTACATTGATGGTAGGAATATAAACTAGTATAATCCTATAGGAATTCCTCAAAAATTAAAAAAAGTTCAGAAATTCCATTCAACCCAGCTATATCCCTTCTAGGTATCTTCCAGAAAGTCAGAGACATCATATTACAGTGATCCACGTATATCCATGTTTATAGCAGCTAGATCTTGGAAGCACCCTATATATCTGCCAGCAGATGGATGAATAAAGAACATGTGTTTTGTATACCGTGGAGTACCACTCAGCTACAAAGAAAGATAAATTTGAGTCACTTGTAAGAAAATGGTTGCATCTTGAGACCATAACGCTAAGTGAAATAAACCAGAAACTCAAGCATGACATCACTCAAAGAGAAACCCAAAGTAGGTATAAATAAATAAATAATAGGAATTAAGGAGAGAGATCTTTTGCAAATGTGAAGAGGAACAAAAGATGGAAGGGAGAGAGAGGGGAGAGAAGGGGACATGAAAAGAATTAAGATGTGTTGTATACAGGCACCAACTCCCCAAGATGAATGTAATCATTGTGCACTGCAGATATGGACTGATAAAAGTAAAAACGTTTAAAAATGCAAAAATGTCGTGTTAGAAGTAAAATAAAAAAGAAGCTAATCATTTTGTTGGGAAGATAAGACGTACATACTTCAAGAATATTAAGGGGAGCCATGCAGTGATACAAAAAATAAGAAAAACTGTTGGTCAGAAAGTAGAGAATTAATTTCCTCCTGGACATTAGATTCAGGTGTCTGTAAAGCTAGTTATTGCTTGGATTGGGAGAACCTGGAGCAGCTTCTAACCAAGTCCATCAGAAACTGTGGCCTTTTAACTGTGGAGAGCAAATAATGTATTTTGTAGAGAGATGTGAAAACAGTTTGAGGCAGTCAAGGCTGGCAAAAAGGTTGCAGGATACACAGAACAGAGAAAACCTGGAGGGAAGACACCAATGTGGAAGTTTGTGCAATGACAAATATGCTTAAGGATAGACACTTGATTGCCGCAGGACTTCTTTCTCCCAGCAAGGATCCTGGCATTCTCGTGGCGGCCATAGAAAGAACATTTAAAATAGTGGTGTCAAGTGTATTAATAATGCACACTGATAGTGCGCCCAAGCTGCTCACAACCCTGGGCCGTACCATGGTGATGCCCTGATCTTGGGCACTTGAGCTCCATTTCAGTGTGGGCAACCAATCCTTGTCAAGCAAGCACATGTTTTAGAGTTATGTTCTAAAGAGGAGATCAGAGTCAGGATGCATTTCCTCTGGCTCTCTTCTCCCACGTCAAATATTACCTGTAGCACCTACTTGGTTAGCTAATTTCTGGTCTTATATCTTCCTCCAGTATCAAGCTTTATTTCCTCAATGTGGCCCAAGGACGACCCCTTCCTTTCAGCTATGGCTCTGTACACACTGTTTCATTAAAGCTAACACTGTTTTTCTAATTCCAGCTACTTCTTATTTTGCCCTATAACTACTCCCTGAATACTCAGCCTTATTGTTCCTTATATCCTCTGTCATTTGTAGAATTGGATGATGTAATTTCTGCTAAACATCATAGAGAACTGAAATGGACTTTTAAGTATATCTGAGATACTCAAGAAAAAAAATACAAAAATCTATCTTACTGATCCTAGAGGTGAATCAGCAGAGATAGCCACAAAATTGCCTTTAATTTTTTTATGATAGTCCTGGTCTTAAATAATTTCCCAGGTAACTGAAAGTTCTTTTCATTGCAAAAGGACAAAGAACAGCTTTAGAAATCTCTGGGCCTGGTTAACAACTCCTTGGATGTTTTTAATGTGGAGAAAAATGACGTATTTTGTAGAGGCGTGATTATCTGAAAACAGAGTTTCATGAAGGCAAACTGGCAAGAGAGGACAGGACAGATAGAAATGAGAAAACTTGGAAGACACTTATTTGGAAAGCTGTTCAATAGGCCTCCTATCCTGTTCATTCTCCCAGCACTCAACACCCTTTTTATGTAGGAAAACTCCCCCTCGCTCTTTATATATGAGCCTTAATAGGAAACAGTGCCCCATATCCTGCACTGGAAATTTCTGGAAAGTCAAATAATTCTCCCAGACCCAGCAAAAGGGCATGGGCAGGGATTGGTTTCAGAAGGTCAGATACTCTTATCCAGAACTTTCAACCGCAGGAAGTCAGCATGGTTAACAGCTTGTCTAGCAATAGGTTGTTGGGTAGTGATGGTGACCACAGCACCCTGAGCAGACTGTTCATCTGTCTGGCTCTGAAGGTCTCTTGATTCCTGCACATTTTCCAAGATTCTGTGATTCCTTCTTCCACATTCATTCAATAAAACTCCCTTTTGCTCAAGAGGCATAGTGAGTTTCTGTGGCTTGTCACTAAGTCTGATATGGACTCACTAGGACCTTCTCACCTGCCCAGTTCTTCAGCTCCCCTAGTGTTGGGGTCTTCAATGTCCTCCAAAGACCCCCGTGTCAGACTTGGTGCCCGGGATGGCATATTTGCAGGTGGTGGTACCTTTGAGCAGTGGGCCTAGTGGAAGGCTTTAGGTCATTGGAACTTTGCCATGAAAGGAGACAGCAGGCCCCCAGACTCCCTCCTCGTTTTCTTCTGTTTCCCAACTCATGATGTGATTGCTTTCCCAGTATGATGTGTGGCCTCAACCTGGACCCAAAGCAATGGAGCTCCTTGGTCATGGAATGGAACCCCCCAAACCGAGTCACAAACATCTTTCTCTTAGACGTTGACTGCGTGACATATTTTGTAGCATAACAGAAGGCTAACAAGCACAAGCTCCTTCCTCTCCTCCATGTCCATTTCTCTCCAATGTCTGAACTCAGTAATTTCTGTGTATTCCTGTGGTAGGTCCTTTTCTGACCTGTGTGGCTGGAGCTTTCTTCAGTGTAGCAATATCAGCCTCTGCATAGTATGTGCAGTTTTGACACAAACTCCATAACATAAATCATACCCAACCAGTCTGTAGGATGTTAATGTATACCCAACCAGACTGTACAATGTTAGCGTATGCCCATATAAGGGAGATAAAGACACAGCAATTGTATAAAAGGGTGCAACTAGGCCATGTTTGGCACTCAGCCTTTGGATACAAATCTCCTGTATCAGTGTCAGTATGAATAAAGCTGCTTCCTGGGAAAAATACTTTTCTGACTCATCTCTCTACATGAAAGTCCTGCGGCATTTCTGGGGGCTCGTGGCTGGAATTCAGAGACATTGTATTTCTGCCTCCTTTGCCACTGATCCCAAACCTCAGAGTGCTGGGAGACATGACCTCGCCCGGCACCAGCGGACTGTTCCATAGGTAGGAGAGGTGGGCCCTTCCCGGCGTGCCAGGGTGAGAGCACCAGATGTGCGGCACAGCCCGAAGGCCCAGCAAACAGTGCAGAGTGCCACCCACCAGCCGTGGTTTGATGTGGAAGTCCTGCCTTCAGAGAGGCAGTAGGGAAGACTGGTCACCTCCCAGAGGTGCCCAAGTAAGATTCACTGAAACCACAACCCTCGGGAACTGGGCAGCTGACAGGAACGTGAGTTACTCCGGTAGCTCCTCAAGGAAGAAACTGCAGCGCTAAGGTGCTGGGTGCTGGGTGGCAAGTTGGAGTTGTGTGTTTGCAAGTGTGCAACCTTTCCAGTTGAAGCTCTTCACCTTCCCTGCTCCTTCTCTTGTGTGTGAAAGTGTCCGTCAGGGGGAGGAAGTGGTTGAAAAGCAGAGTAAACCAACTCCCCTAGAGCACATGATAATGAATTTTTACACACAATATTAGAGTGACTATGGGGTTAAGTGGACTCCTGGGAAGCTCCAGACCTTCTGTGAAATTGATTGGTCATCGTTTGAAGTGGAATGCACTGAGGGCTCACTTGGTAAGGATTTTATTAGCCAAGTGTTCAGGGTTGTTACAGGGACCTCGGCCATCCTGAACAGTTTCCTTACTTTGACTGTTGGCAAGATGTCTTGGTGTACACTGGAGATTAAGCCTCAGGCTTTTGGGGCAAACAGAATGGGAAATAATGTGCTTCCCAGTTAGCATAGGTTATGGAACGAAGGGAACAAAATACAGTGATAGTCCCCTTGGGTTGATGTTAAGAACCTGGGGCAACAACCCATGGGCAAAAAAAAAAAAAAAAAAAAA
>NW_022900933.1:1969493-1998093 GCF_012274545.1 Fukomys damarensis
AAAAAAAAAAAAAAAAAAAAATTCAAAAGCTAGTGTGGCACAGTATGGTTTCATTTGGTCACATACCTTCATCCTCCCCTATCTGTCTTCTGGCCAAAGCTTGGGCCAGATGAGGGCTAAGTGTGTCAGTTGTGGGTTGAGTTTGTTAATTATAAAAGTCCAAGGTCTCAGGAGGAGACAGATTATGTCCTTTGTTGGTGACAGGAACCGGCTGTCCTCTTTCCCCTAATACTCAGAGATTTGACAAGAGAAGAGAGGGTTCGCCTCCAGGTCCCTCCTCCACACAGGATCCTCTGGAATCCCTGCCCCCAACCTATCACCCCAAACACCCTGGACTTTGCCTCAACTAGAGCTGGTGCTGGCTGAGGAGGGCCCACCTCCTGGTGCTGGGGCTGCAGCCACACAAGAGGGGAAAGACCACTCTTTCCTTCAACTCTGGAGAAAATAAAACAGAGTCAATCATAAAAGGCACATGCTGTGGTGTAGGAGTCAAAGGAGAAAGAAGGAAAGTATGACCAAGATTATAGAAAAATAATTCTAAATCAAAAGCTATGCTCAATATGAAAAGGGGACAACCCAGACCCTTTCAACATTTTTTTTTTTCTGTTGGTGATCAGAAAGGTAGGGAGTTAGAGAGTAGAAGTGCTGCCTTCACATGGGAGGGAGAAGGGAGGTGAATAGCCTCTGCTTTCCTGGATATGTGATCTATAGTTAAAAGTTGACTTTTTTCTCCAGAGGTGTGGGGAGAAAGGAAGCCTTCTTTGCTGGTGGGAGTGCAACCAGACTGGTGCAACTACTGTGGAAATCAATATGGAGATACCTCAAAGAACTAGGATTAGATGTCCCATTTGATATCTATGGTAATTGGTCACCCTAAAATTCCGAGTAGTCAATTTATAATGAACCTACCTCAGATTATTATAGCTATAGCTCTACTCAGCCAATATTTCTAAGAATGCACTCTGATCTAAAAGTAATTGTGTGTCTGGGTATTTTTTGTTTATTGGTTTTACATACCTAAAAGCACTTTGATTTTTCGCTTACTCTTTTGGCCTCCCACATAAAAAGCAATTATCTAGGGTTTTAGAAATAGCTAATTCCACTTAAAAGTTTACAGGATGAGAGCTAAGAGACTTCAAAGTCAATGAGATTTACAAATAGAAGCCTTAGAGCCTGAGAACGTAAAAGTTATATATGATTTAAACTGTGCATGTTTCTGTATGTGAACCTTAAATTATATGTTCTACTTGGGTCACCTCATAGGTAATAGATTCTCATGATATTAGCTCAAATGTTTGTGGTTCACTTAACAATAGACTAATTTAAAGCAGTTGATAAGAATAAAGATATTTTAAAGATTGGCAACATGCTTTCATCCAGATTGTTAGAAAACCTAGATAACCAAGATAATGCCCAAAACCAATTTCATAAATGCAATGCATATTATTGTCTGTGTGTAACAACTTAAGACTTTTTCCTTGGTGAAAGATAATATATAAGCTAGTTTAAAATGATGAGTCATCTAAAGCAATTGTTAAGGTAACTAAGTGGGAACCCCTTGAATTTGGGGAACCATTGGACAAAACTCCTCTCTGTGGTTGAAAGAGCAGCTGTCTAGACCAAAATCTGTCCAGATTCTCCACAGAGGGTGGCTTTTCCAGGTTTCCTAGGGTGTTATGGTGTCATACCCCAATAGTTATTAACAAATTATTATGATATACTTAAGCTGGTTAGAAGTAGAAGGTTAAGTTCTGTGCACTAAGGTTTTTCTGATCCAGATGTTCTTGGCTAAATGTACATCTATTGGCTTTGACTAAATAAACTTTTTTTGGTAAATGAGATACACCTGTATTGGATAATAAATCTATATGTAGTTATCAACACTGTTTCCTAAACTTACAACTCTAAAGATGTGTTTTAATTCTTTTCAACAGAAAAGAATACAGAATTAACAAGAATTCTGTACAAATCTGTTAAAATTTAAAGTTTGCCTTAAGAGTAAAAACTAATATATGTAAAGATTTCTTTATGACTATAATACTAGTTCTTGCTAACCTCTATATTAAATAACTTTATGCTTTCCCCAAACGTATAGGTCTTTTTCAAGTGCACACCTTGAGAAAGACATCTTATTATACTGGTGTCCCCAAAGCTACTGTTGCTTGTGATAAGACACTTTTTCAGGTTTATGTTTATGTGATTGTTATATAATCATGTTATGGTATGTGCCTACATACACCTTATACAGTTGCGACAATGTCATTATAATGACCAGAGATTAGGCATTAACAATTTTAATAACCTGTAAAGTATATCTATAAAATAAGCAAGCATATTCGATTTAAATATCACTCTGGTAACAAAAGAATGGTTAAAAATAACAAATTAGGTAAAAGTTTCTGTGTGTCACTTGATATCTTATAATTAGATAATGATTAAACTGACTAAGAAGACATTTTGTACTGATTCAATTAAATTAATTTATTTTTTAGACAAGTTCTCGCTATTTAGTTCAGCTTGACCTTGAACTCATGTCGATCTTTCCATCTCAGCCTCCCCGGTGCTGGGATTACAGGCATGCACCACTATGCCTGTGATAAACATTTAAATTGGTTTCAGAAATAACAAAAACCTAATGGTTCTAACATAATGATGTCATCGTGATTGTTGTAATAATGCACTATGTCGTCCTCACTCTCAAGCTTTCTCTATAAAACTTTATAACTGCTATCCATTAACATTCACCAGGGATTCAACTTCTAAGACAACCACAATTGGTAAGGAATAACAGTTCCTTGGTCATACAATGTATTTCATAGTGCTTGATATCTAGATAAGACCATAAGATTAAATTTACTGCTCTCACTGCAATACTGGATTAACTAATCTTCCAAGTGTTCAACAACTGAGGTTTAGGATCCAAGACTAAAAAGGGCTGAGAGGACAGCCAATATTTTGGCCCTGGCCCTCCAAGGTCAACAAGGACCCAGGATAGGAGGAGACCTACCCTACAAGATCCTCCAACTTTGGTAAGTCAACCAACCTCCTAAGCAAGGAGATTGTTAGACCCCCAAAGAACAGGAATCAAGTGAGGTACAGCATGCTAAAAAGGAGGATCGCTAGAGAGAGAAATGTCTTCTGTGCCTCCCCAGGAAGCTACATGGTCAAGCAAGACTGTGACCCATCCTGGCTGTGAGCACCGACAGAAGAGCTGAGGGGCCCTACGCATGATACCACAAATAACCCCTGGGAAGTCTTCACCAACCTGGATATTTGGCAAAAATAAAGTTAATTTTGATTAATACTGGTCTCACTTTAACTTGGTCTTAAACACCCAGAAGCCAAGCATAACTAAAGATACACAAGTTATAGTAATGTAGACTGACATAAATAGAGGGCTTCAATCATTAACCCCTGCTGACTGCTTCCTGACACACCAAGAGACAGATCTGAGAGCCAGCTGGTTATAATGGTCTGTGCCATTCTAGTGCTCGTGATTTAGTCCTGTGTGCTTTAAAGTGTATTTATTCTTGCCTAGAGACTGCCCTTACCAAGCGTTCCCCACCTTATCCAGGTAATGTGCTCCAGATGAAGGAACACAGCAGAGAGAATGAGCTTCTGCTTACAGAGTTTGAAGAAAAAGCGTACGAAGACATGAGGTGGTGGTGCACAACTCTGAGAAACTCTGGCTCTGCATTTCTGTGGACGGTTACAAACAGGAGCCCCTCCATCTTAAACTTTATTTCGCCCTAGGCAGCCCTCCTCCGCCCCATGTGCCGGAGTTGCAGTTGTTACAAGAAACACTGGACTCTGGGAGCACCTCCTTCCAAGGACAATGAGTTCCCTGTGCCCCCAGCCCGTTTATCATTGCTGCCTGACACCCCTTCAGGCTTTCCCCATTTGAAATTCTCTGTGGGGGGGCCCCTTCATCTTATTAAGGAGCGAAGGAAGGATTTAAAGGAGCTTGGAAACCTCATTCCGAGACAAAAGGCAGGTGTGTGGCTCAGCCTCAGCCACCCTGCACCCCACGGGAGACAGCCCCTCTCCCAATTCACCACCGCAGAGTAAAGGTGGTGCCTCCAGACTGGGAGCGCATCCCTGACCTGCCAGCGCTCTGCAAGCTGAGGACCTGGAGGAAGCGCCCCGACCTCAGAACATCACCGGAAGACAACAGCCCTGCTCTATTCGCGCCCGAGGCTGACTACGGGTTGTGTCCTTTTTTGTGACAATCTGTAATTCACACCCTTTGCTCTTTTCCCCGTTAAGTTTATTGGTACATTTTAGGTGTGATTCATCGCTGGGATCTGGTACCTTTATATGATTTACCTTGGTTCTTATTTTTTCCCCATTTCCCTCCCCTCCCTTCATCTCCTCCGCCCTTCCCTAGTTACAAAGACTTTTTTTCCATGTTTTTCCTCTTCTCATATTTTTTTCTTTTCCCTTCTTTCCTTTCCCCCACCCCTCCCACTTCCCCTAGTCCTTTAGGGCTTTTCTTCCTATTTCACAATATCAATTGTGTTTCGAGCCTTATTTATACTTTTGGTTTTTCACACCAGGGAAACTATTCACTATGTACACAAGTGTGACCTATTTATTTCACTTAAGAGTACGTCCTCAGTGTACATCCACTTAGCTACAAATGCCTCTAGTTTCTCATTCTTTATAGCTGAGTATACTCCATTTTATAGAAAAACCGCATCTTCTTTATCCAGTCTCCAAACGATGGGCATTTGAGTTGTTTCCAAGTTTTAGCTAACATGGTGCACGTATATCACTGTGATATGATTCTTTTAAAACTTTTGGGAAGATACTCAGCAGAGGAATAGCTGGGTCAAATACCTCTAGTCCCAACTCTTTGAAGAATCTCCATATTGATTTCCACAGTGATTGCACCAGTCTGCACTCCCACAAACAGTGGAGCAGGGTTCCTTTTCCCCCACAACCCTGCCAGCATTTGTTACTGGTTGATTTCTTGATAGCAGCCATTCTTTGTGGGGTGAGGTGGAATCTCAGTGTTGTCATCTGCATCTCTCTAAGGACTAGGGCCATTGAACATTTTTTTTTCATATTTTTATTTGCTGCTTTTTACTTCTTTGTCTGAGAAATGTCTGTTCATTTCAGATGCCCATTTTTGAATTGGGTCTTTATATTCGGGGTTCTGATTTTTTTTGTTGTTGTTCTTTATATATTCTAGAATACCTGGGATTGAACTCGGGTCCTTGCGCTTGCAAGGCAGGCCACTGAACTGCTGAGCTAAATCTCCGGCCCTATTGGTTTTTCATGGATAGCTTTTTATCAAGTTGAGATAAAGACTATCTATTCCAACTCTATGTAGGATTTTTATCATGAATGGGTGTTGAATTTTGTCAAATGCTTTTTCTGCATCTATTGAGATGATCATATAGTTTTTGTCCTACACTCTGTTAATATAGTATATAGTATATTTACTGTTATATAGTATATTTATTGATTTACACATGTTGAACCATCCTTGCATCCCTAGAATAAATCTGACTTGGTCAGGGTGTATGATCTTCTTGATGACCTCTGTATTCTGTTTGCCAGTATCACACTGAGGATTTTTGCATCTATATTCACTAAGGAGATTGGTCTGTAGTTCTCTTTTTTGGTTGGGTCTTTCCCTGGTTTTGGAATCAAAGTAACACTTGCTTCCAAGAAGGAATTTGAAAGTATTGCTTCCATTTCAATTTCATTGAAAAGTCTAAAGAGGAGTGGCAGTAGTTCTTCTCTAAATGTCTTGTAGAATTCAGCAGTGAAGCCATCAGGACCTGGACTTTACTTAGTTGGTAAATTTTTAATTAAATTTTCAATTTCACTGATTGTAATTGGGATATTTAGTATTTTTATATCTTCTTCATTCAATTTTGGTAATTCATATGTATCTAGAAATCTGTCCATTTCTTCTCTGTTTTCCATTTTATTAGAGTGTAAGTTCTTAAATTAGATATTGATGATCCTTTGGATTTTTCCTGGATTTGTTGTGATTTCATCTTTTTCACTCCTAATTGTATAGATCTGGGCCTTTTCTTTCTTTTGTTTGACAAGGTTGGCTAAGGGTTTATGGATTTTATTTATTCTTTCAAAAAAACTTTTTTTTTTTTTTTGAGACAGGGTCTCACTATGTAGTTGAGACTGACCTGGAACTCAGTATGTAGCCCAGGCTGGTCGCGAACTCACCATGATCCTCCTGCCTCAGCCTCCTGAGTACTGGGATTATAGGGGTGTGCCACCATGTCCTGGCAAACCAACTCTTGATTTATTGATTTTTTTTTTTTATCGTTCTCTTAGTCTCCATTGCATTGGTTTCTGCTCTGATCTTTGCCATTTCCTCCCTTGTACAAGTTTTGGGTTTGTCTTTCTCTTTTTTTTTTTCTAGAAGTTTAAGATTCATCATTAGGTTGTTTATTTGAGCTTGCTCTGTTTTCCTAGTGTGGTCATTCACTGCTGTGAATTTTCCATGTAGAGCTGCTTTCACTGTGTCCCATAGATTTCTGTATGTTGTATTGCCACCTTTTGCTCTTAACTGTGTGTGGGTCTCTAGCCCTGCTCTTTGCTGTCGTCCTAGCAGAGACTGTAGCCCAGATCTAAAGGTCTGTTCTTGCTATGTATGTGGGGGAACTAACATGAGGGATCAATAGTCATGGGAAGCTAGTAGTTAGATCTCCGTGAGCCTTATTATACTAGCACTGGGGGACCCTAGCTCTACCACAGGGGTTTGTTTTCTCAGGGCCTCAATCATTGGAGGAAGCTGCGTTGCCCAGTGGGGAGGATGGTTCAATATTCCTGTAGGGAGCCTAACATGTCTGGGTCAAAGATCCTACAACTCAACTGCCCAGAAGACCCAATGGTAGGGGCTCCCTGACTACTTCGAGCCAATCTTCCACCCCTTGTCAGACTTTTCCCATCTAAAGGAGCCCTGGGATGATGGTGCAGACATCAAATGGGGGCCCCAGATGGACTGTACTGGATGTGTCAAAGAACTGCATATGAGATACTCACCCTGGGGTCAGAGTCTCGTGTACTAGGGACAATCTCCCATCTTTCTACTCCCATCTGCCAGTTGAGAGCATTTGGCGTTCCAAGTGTATGGGGAAGGGGGACCCATAGCAAATGATGTGCCCTGCAAAGTGGCAATTGGAAAGATGCCAAATGGCCCCCTGAGTGCATAATTCAGTATTATGGTCCTGCCACCTGATAAGGATGGGTTCTGGGGCTCCTGCATTCCCTCTGTATGCTAAACCACATGCTTAGACTGCAAGCAGTTGTGGAAATTATAAAGCCAATGCAACTGTCAAAGCCCTTAACTTGGCAGCCAAACCACGGGCCAAAATGTACACTGCTATCTATCAGAATCACTTGGACTTAAATTGTCTGCTTGCTTCTGAAGGAGGGGTTTGAGGAAAATTTAACTTAAGCGACTGCTGCGTATAAATTGATGTTGAGGGAAAGATCAGAGGACATCACAGATCAAATGAGGAAAATGGCTCATGTTTCAGCCCATGCCTGGAACAGTTAAGACCCCGGGGATCTGTTTGGTGATGGTTTTCAACTCTCAGGGGATCAAAACCCTCATGGTATCACACATCTGATTTGGGAGCCTGTTTGACCCTGCCTTGCCTGTCTCCAGCCTCACTGAGATAATGCTTGAAAGAAAATGGCCACACACGTGATGATGTTATGGAAATATAAACCTCTGAACATGGATGATACTCTTTCACTCAAAATAGAATGGGGTCCTAGCATCAAAGTGGGCTGTGGCAGGCCCCCTCCCAACTTGTCAGGGTGGGAACTTTTCACAATGTAGCAATATCTGCCTCTGTGTGCATGCGTAGTTTGATGTAACTCTGTAATACATATCATACCCAGGCAGACTGTAGGATGTTAATGTATACCTAGCCAGAATGTAAAATTTTAGTGTATGCCCATATAAGGGAGAGAAAGACACAAAAATTGTATAAATGGGTGCAACCCCATCATGTCTGGCACTCAGCCTTTGGATATGAATCCTCTGAATCAGTGCCGACATGAATAAAGCCACTTCCTGGAAAAAGGCCTTGGTGTCCCATTTCTTTACCAAAAAAAAAAAAAAAATTCTGAAAGTATTGCAGCCATCTCTATAGATAACAGTCTCTGTCCTCCAAAACGGACTTCCTGAGAACATTTTGGATGACTTTCTGGATTTCTTGCCGATTTCTTTATAAGAACCTGATGACAGACATGTGTAAGGGAAGGTAACAACTGTTAGACTGAGGAGCAGATGGGGGCAAGTTCTTCCCCGGCAGAGGGCTGGGTGGTTCCCCGGGAGGGAGAGAGGCAGGATCTCCCTGAGGTACAAATCACACTTCTCCCTCTCCCACTCCAATTACACTGAAGCCAACAGCAATGGTGAAAATGCTCGTACTAATGATTCTGAAATATTTCCTTTAGCCCAGGAAAATCAAAAGAAATTTAGGATTTACTTTAAAACATTTTTTCAAAGAGATTAGCCCACCAAAGTGAAGCAAATTAATAAGAAACGGCTATGCTGTATGAAGTAAATAAAACTAACCACTGGCCTGGTGCAGTATAAGTTCGGTGACACTTAGAGTATTAGATGAAGTTCTGTTGGTCATGCCTTTGAACATACACCTATTTATTTTAGGTGGCAAAAGGCTAAAATTAAGATCCCTACAATGACTTCGCTTTTTGTAATGCCACATATATTATTCCTAAAACAAACACAAATAACTGAGTGTATTTTAAAATTCATATTTTAGATGCAGTGGGTGTATTTGTACTTGAAATAACAACAACTTATTCAAATAACTAACTGATTCTAATTTGCTTTCTAATTCTGGATGCCTTAGTCGCTTTCTTATCTCTAGGACAAAATACCCAACACCCACAATTTAAGGGAGGAGAGGTTTATTTTGGCTCACAGCTTTCAGAGGATTCAGTTTGTAGTTTGTTGGTTCCAAGGCAGGAAGGCACAGTACACGGTGGAAAGGTCTGGTAGAGGAGAGCTTCTCAGCCCATAGTATACAGAAAGCAGAGAGAGAGAGAGAGAGAGAGACGGAGAGAGGGAGCAGGGCCGAGTTGAGGGGGAGATAGACCTTTCCGAGCCACAGCCCCAGTGACTGCTTCCAACTGGACCACCTCTTCCAGCACACTCATTTTCTGGCCTCATCAGCAACCCCATAATCCAATCACCGCCCCAAAGCTCCACCTCCAAGTGCTTGAGAGTGTGAAGGTCATTCTAGAGAGAAACCGTGACGTGGCGCTTTCATATACTGAGCTTGAATCACTCTGTGTGCTTTTCATCAAGCTTCCACACTGACTTTCTTCTACATGAACCTCTCTCCTCTGCCCTCAATCAGGGTCTGATTTCCTAGTGATCAGAACCAGCTTATTCACTTACACACAGGTGTACACATATGTAACTTGCGACAACACTGCCACTGAATAACATTGGTAAGCAACCTCTACTCACTGGAGAAACCCTCTCCTTGAAAAGCACCCCCTGGCAGGCTTTCCTGAGACACAAACCCTTTCCTGTTTCTTTATTGATAGATTGGCAAAGCACTAATCAAGCATCCTCAGAACCTGTTACTATCTCAACAGCCAGTTCAAGATTAATCAAAAGGTGGGTAGTATTGGCTCAGGCCTCTAATGACCCATTAATAAGTGTCATGATGCCCACCAGGTGCCTTGCAGTGCCCGAGCCATGTGCTAAGGGAAGAGAAGAGCAAGAAGGCACAGTGCTTGCTCTCATTTTGTCATGGTCCAGAAGGAAACAGCCAGTCACGGAAGCAATTTCTATAAAGAGTACTAAATGCCGAGTGTGTGGACAAGCCTGCCTCTGGGAGCCAGTTCAATGCACGGTCTCGTGCTGGACTAATGGTCCACGCATACCTTCTTCTTTGGGAACTGAACTTTTAAACCTCAAGTCTATGAATCAGTTCACAAAATATTTATGCCTTGTTCATGAGCTGAAAAAAAATAAATAAATGGGCAGAACAACATGCCAGGCTATAACTAAAGCTGTCAGCCTCTACAAT
Organism: Fukomys damarensis; assembly: GCF_012274545.1. Taxonomy (NCBI): domain Eukaryota; kingdom Metazoa; phylum Chordata; class Mammalia; order Rodentia; family Bathyergidae; genus Fukomys; species Fukomys damarensis. The sequence goes on from NW_022900933.1 coordinate 1,979,552, forward strand.
TATCACTTTGGGACTAAGGTCAGGAACTGGCAGAGAGGGCTGCTTAAGCAGTGGTGCTCTGATCTAAGCTACATTCTAAACAAGGCTATTTGTAATTTTTTGCCTCTGGTGGGCCTGGGGAGAGCTAAACAACCAGCATCAGGTCATTTTCACAACTGTTGTGAGGACTACAGGTACTAGGTGGGATGCCAGCAATAGTCCTTGGATCTAAACCCATGACAGGAAGTTCCAGTTCCACCCTTATTGTAGCTTGTTCCCCACTTGCATAAGTCCCATTCGCTCTTCAAAGCCCAGTTAAAAATCAGACCCAACACCCGCTTTTGGGCCCAATGTGCACTTTCAAATGTTTCCACGGCGGTTGAAACAACTTTAAGGAAAATAGGAAAATAGAATGATTGGATTTGAGTTTTGGGGAGCTCACTTTGTGATGTGAAGAGAGGTTTGAAAGAGAGAATAAAACTTTGTGAGAGGAGTGATTTGGGGAGACATTGCTAATGGTCTTGAAGAGGTGGTAGCCGTGACACCGACTGAAAGGTATTGCAGAGATGCGAGGGAAATGTCCTGGCCAGTGAGTGGATGTGGCGATCAAGAAAAGGTAAAGAATTAGTGTCAGTTTTTGTCCAGGAAAACTGAATTGATGAAATACCACTCACAGAGCTAGGGAAACCTGGGTTGTGGTACGGTGAGGGATGCAGCCTGGGCAGTGTGAGTGCATCCACGAGGGGTGGCTAGGGGACAGTTGGACACACAGGACCTGAGCTCAGAAGACAGGTTGGGGATGAAGGCTCAAGAGTCATCAGTGTATAGGAAAAGTCACTCAAGCTTCTAGGTCAGGGTTACAGGTTGAATTTTATCCCTCCACCCAAGTTCACGTGTTGAAGTCCTAACCTCTAGTACCTCAGACTATATCTATTTGTAAATAGTGCCTTTATAGAGACAATTGAATTAAAATGAAGTCATTAAGGTGGTTGCCAGTCCCACGAGACTGATGTCTTTATAAAAAGGAAAAATTTGGACAGAAACACATTCTCTGGGAGACACCGTGGGAAAATGAAGAAAAAGATGAGGACGATGGTTCTACCAGCCAAGGAAAGTCAAAGACTGTCAAGAAAGCACGAGAAGCCACAACAAGAGGCTTAGAACAGATTCTTCTCAGGGGTCTCAGAAGAAAGCAGCCCAGTCAACACCTTGATCTCAGACTTGTAGCTTCCAGAACTGTGTGACAGTGAATTTCTTCTGTTTAAGGAATCAAGTTTGTAGTACTTGGTTATGCGGTCCTAGAAAATAAGACAGAACAGGAGACCAGCCCAAGGGAGAATGTTAACTGACAAACAACAGATAACTAGGGCTTAGATTCAAGAAGGCCAGTAACTGAAGTGATACAAACCCATCAAAAAGCAGCCAAAGGCGGTAGGGGGAGCAGCAGATCATATAACAACGTGGAGGCCAAAGGAGGAAAGTGGGAGAAGGTGATCATGGTGCAAAGTGTGATTTCAGGAACGTGAGAGTCATTGTTGACCTTGGAAAGAGCACGATTGGTGGAAAGGGGTGAGAGCCAGATGAGCTGAGAACACACACTCAGGAAGTGTGGACAGTGCACATACACAGAGGGGAAGGAATTGCTTTTCTGTGTAGCACAGAGATTTTGAAAACATCGACGTGATGTTAATTTAAGTAGACAAACTATCCCACATCTGTTATGTGGGAATCAGGGAGGGGCTCATATGTCCATGGGTGGATAGATGACAGAGGAAAAGATCAGGCCATTCAGAGTAGTTTGATAAGAAGGAAAATAAGCCTTTTCCCACAGCACAAAGAATTCATAAAAAATAAGGCATGGCTTTTTGCTTTATAAGAGAAAATATGGAGCTCTCTTTTACTCCGTGGAACACTCCTAGCCAGGGTGCAGGAAGACTGACTTGGCACCTTCGCCACCGCCCTGCTCCCACAGTTGTTGAAGATGTTCAGTTAAAATTCCCACCATGAGGATCATTTCTGGGCCAAAGATGAGGGGGAAATGATATTACAGTTTTTGTTCTCTCCCTCGGGTAAGCAAACGGGAGGGAATTATCCCCTGAGAGGACTGTGTTCACCCAGGCGAGGCAAATCACAGCAGCCCTGCAAGCATTCGAATGCCTAATGTGCTGTTACTGGCAACTGAGTATAACACAAAGTTTTCATACAGAAGCAGATTTTACAGCTGTTTCATGTGCTCCCCTCTCGAAATCTTACATTTATCTGCAGAAATAAAACACAATTCTTCTGGTGTTTATACCATCTCATAAATGACTTAAATTTACTACATAGGCCCTTAAATAGCGTAAAAGGTGTTGCTGGTATTGCCTTCTAAACTTTCCTTGAACTCATCTCCCCTTGATATCCTCAACCCTCTGCTCCCCACATTCGGTTCTTGTTGCCTTTTTCTCCAGTGGCTGCCCCCTACTCCCAGCCCCCGAGACCGCAAAGAGGAGTCGGTCACTACGTAAGGAGAGAAGTTGTCCAGTATCAGAAACAGCCTAAAACCTGTCTGTTACACACACCTATGGCCCACTGGCTAATTTTCCTTTGCTACTGTTTGTTTTGGCAAGGGGAAGCAGGGCAACCCTATTCACTCTGTTTTCACTCCGTGAAGAGTCTTGTATGTACTGGGCCCAGAACCAAGCTATATGAACTACGAAGAGGGCAGAGATCAACGTTCTGCCTCAGTTCACAGCATACTTGGGCAAAGAGGCTAGAAAATAGGTGGATTGTAATCCATTAGGGAAAGTGCTAATACAACGTAAAATCCTGGGCTTCATGGAAGTGGGGTCTGCAGGACCTGGCGTCTAGAGGTAGGAGACTGTAAGAGCGCAGAAGTAGACACAGTAGTTACGGGGCAGCCACCTCTGCAGCCCTTGTCACACCTGCAGAAAGGAGCCTAACACTCACTCGTGCCCTGTAAAGCTGATTCTCCATCTGGACCACGGTGGTAAAGCCAACCTACAGCGAAGGGTAATTTGGGCTTTCAGACAAGTTGCAACTTTCAGCTCTGAAAACCCCATAACTGGCTCCTTTCCTCAAAGTCTCATCCCATGGAGCCTACTCCCTGGGTTCTTCTCAGCTCAGTGTTCATTTTGTTTCAGAAACTTTATTTTCTTTGTTTGTTTATAGTCTAGGTTGTAAGGCTGTCAGCGACATCCCCACGCAGCCCAGAAGGCCTGGGACGGAAGGGACAGAGAGTGAATGTGTTTGTTAGCTCACTTGCGCCTTCAGTACAGAGTCACTGGCTCCTACTGTGGCCGGGTACTGTGGGAAGTGCCAGGCAGACGTGAACTGATGAAGTAGACACGCTCTCTGTCTTTGTGAACGTTAGTGCACGTGAACAGACCTAAAAATGTGAAAATCGCCAGAGGAAGCAAATGCGTCAACAAACAACTACAAGATCTTATTTGAAGTTGTTATAGGAAGAGGGCAAGAGCGGGTAGAGGAAAAGGATATCGGAGTGGTGCTAGTTAGACAGGGGAGCCGAGAGAAGTAAGTGGAACTTTGAGGATGCACAGGAGAGGAACAGGCAACAGCTGAGGTAGCAGCGATTCGGAAAGCAAGGACAGCACTTGCAAAGACCCTGAGGTGGGGAAGAGAGCAGAGTGTTACAGGAACTGCTCAGACGCTCAGGGTTCCAGTCCGTGGCTGACTTACTGCACGGCGCAGTGGAAGGGGCTGGGAGGAGGAAGAGTTGCTCACATCGTGGTGACCAGGAAGCAGGGAGAGGAGGGCTAAGCGGGGAGGGAGAAGGAGCCCTCCAGGCCAAGCCCACAGCGACCACCTCTCCTGCTCAGTCCTCACTCCCTGACTGCACAGCTGGATGCGTTCGTCAGTGGACTGGCACACTGTTGGGTGCAGCTGCTCGCATCAGCCAAGGGCCCTGTCTCTGAGCACCTTGTGGGAACACTCTCGATTTGCACCGTAACAGGATCTGAGAGCAGGTCAGGGTAGGCGGAGGGGGGCCGCCCAAGTAGAAAAGAGTACAAGGTTCCACAGGAGGCTGAAGCCGGAGATCTCCAGCCGCTGGGAGCTGCAGCTTGCTGTCACTGCCCTGCATCACACTCAGGACTATCAAATTCATGTCCCTAGCCCTGGAAACGACAAAGACTCAAAATTCAACGAGTGATTTCTGCGGAGCACCTAACACTCACACCACTGTAAAGGTGAACAATCGTAAATCAAGCCATAGTCAGTGAGGCACTGCCTGGACTGACTGCTGAAAGACCAAGGAGATTAAAAGTGAAAGAAAAGCCCATGGGCTATGGCTTGATAGCCTCTGGAGCTTATTGACTTGCCTGCTAATCACCCAATTTGGAAGCAGTTTGAGAGGAACTGCAGGAGGTGGAAAGAATTGGCCTGGAGGCAGAGGTCTGACAAAGTGGACAGTAGATGGCATCAAAGTCAACTGAAGGTGAATCAAGATGCGTGGGAGTCCCAGCAATGGCGCACTAACTCCTCCTCTTGCTGCAAATGCAATAAAACAGGACAAGCCTCGAGAGACAGCTGTTTGCGGGCATGAGCCAGCAGGAGGCGCAAAAGCACACTAGCTAGGAAGATCTCCCAAGGTCAGCTCAAGCTTCTGCTTGAGGGCGATGGACTGACTCACTGGGACAGAAAACCGACATCAGAGGGCCCGCCGATGCAGAGATCGAAGTTAGGGAGTTGGGGACAGCCGAAGTTGCTGGAATTAGTGGGACAGTTGGGGAGGACAGAGCTGTGATTTTCAAGGTTGTTGTAAGCAAGACTCACATCAGCCCTTTTCTGCAGCCTGGTCGCTGACCGCTTTTCATCATACCTTGATGGTTGAGTTGGTCTGATCAGAAGGTGCATGGAAAAGATGAGCTCCCAGGCTTTGTGGCTGATCTTAGTAGGGTTATTACATAATTCATTCTCTATCAGGAGTTTAGATGAAAGTGAAACATTTGATGCTTGACCTTGATAGGGAAGTCTTACGGTGACAAGAGAACCATCTGCCAAATTCTCCCTGGAGAAGAAGAAACTTTGAGCTCTTTCTAGGTCCCATTCTCTCCACAAAGAATGAGCCATTCATGACCTAAACTCCTGAGTCTCCCTGTCATCCTAGGTCCAAGTTACTCTCAGAAACGTGGGGTAGCATTCATTAAGAGGTATCTAAGGCAGCAATATTCAGAGCAAGCTCTTTTCCATCTGAGACTTAGCACAAATTCTTATCTTTACCAGAAGCTGTTGACAGTATAAGCGTAGCATTCATGGATGTTTTTGCAGGTACTTTTGACTTCCTGTGTGATCTGCTTACAGAAGACCACATCCTGCTCACAGGATATTTCTGTGTCATGGCACAGGTGGAAGGACCAAGACTTGGGAGGCAGGTGACTCACAATGGAAGGTCAGCTCAGCCTCTTGTGTTCTTGAGCAGGTAATCTTCCATCTCAAGCCTCAGTTTGTTCATTGGCCAGGAGGAGGAGGAAGGTTATATCAGCCTCCTAAGGTTGTGTAAGAATTCATTGTTAGATCTCATTGCTATATCTCACTGTTATGATTTTACTTGTGTCTGGACTGGTGTTTTGCACCAGTGTTTATTGATTAAATTTTACGTAAACTCAAAACATAGGCAATCTCTGACTATAAGCTGGTGTTTCTCCTCCAAGTCTAATTCATCTTCCCACATAAAATTGTATGTTGTAGTTTGACTGCAGCTTAGTACTAAAACCCAATTTAGTGCATAAGACTGCTGAAATGCTGTACGTTTGTAGTGGAGATGCACATAAAATAAAATCAGTCATTATGCAAAAAGAAGAAAACATTGAATAAAAATAGTTTTGAATTTATTTTGAATGTGAGTGCTTGAGGAAAGCCAGATTTAATTTCAGGAAGAGGAAGAAGCTGTAGATAACTGCAGGAGAGACTCTTCGGGGAACCATTTGTCTATTTCCCAGGTACTCTGGTTGCTGAAGCTCTGTCTCTTAATTCTATTTAATTCCCATCAAACCCTAAAAATGCCTTCTTTGGTACAGGTATCTCATTAGCATCAATCTTTTACTCATCAGTAATGGTGAATAGTTTAGCCCCAAAGTGGCAGAGTCAAGTTGTTCATTCTCAAGACGTAGAGAACTGATAAAATGGAAGAGAGGGAGAAACAAAACAAAAACACACTTTAGAATGATTCGGGACAAGTTTTAAAAAATGGGAGACAAAGGACCTAACAATACATATGCATGTGAGAGGCTGTGACAATGTACTGTCACAGCAGAGGGACGTGGCACACGAGGTTCTGGGAGGGGGAGTGGCAGAGCCGGCAGCAGATCTTCGGGCAGGAGCTCCCACAGTCAGTCTCGGAGCATCAACCCCGAGAGCCTGGGTTTGCCTCTAAACGTGTTCTTAAGAGGGGGCTGCGACGTGAAGAGAGGAGGCCTGGTCACCTCGAGAAGTCTTCAGCTTTCTAGATCTGGATGTTTCTCATCTTTAAATGAGAAGGTGGGATTAGACACTGTGTTGGAAATTTCAGTGTAAATTTTTAAATTTTTCAGTATCACGTGACTTCCTTATCGGCTACCACTGTTTCCAGCTTGGCCCAAGCTAACGTCACACACTTTGCTTGCATAACACCAAATGGTTGCTCATCCTAACCCCTAAGATGCCTCTTCCTTAAGCATCACCATGACAACTGAGGAGGATTTCATTTATGCATATAGATTTGGATCTGAAGTTCACCTGACAGGGAATATTACACCAGAAATTAGGATTCCTGGGGCATAGTGATGAGTTTCAGCATTAACTGGCCAAGCGCTGGATGTTTATTTGTCTTTGAGTATCTTGATTTTCTAAATATGAAACAAGGGAATAACTATCATTTCCTCAGATGAAGTTACCTTGCTACCCTTTTAGTCTCTTGTGTTTTCCTTGTGGAAAACTATACGTAGCATAAAATTTACCAGTCTAACCTTTTTTTTTTTTTTTTTTTTTTTTTTTTTTTTTTTTTTTTTTTTTTTTTTTTTTTTTAATGTCAAATATGCACAAAACAGAGCACAGAATGAAGCCACACATTCCTCACCAGCTTCTGCAACTGCCAGGCTGCCAAGCTCATTTCACTTTGTCTTTTTTTTTTTTTTTTTTTTTTTTTTTTGGTTTTGTTTTGCTTTGTTTTGGTTTCAGTTTTGGTTTTTTGAGACAGGGTCTTATTATGTAGTTGAGACCGATCTGGAACTCACTATGTAGCCCAAGGCTGGTCTCGAACACACAGCCATCCTCCTGCCTCAGCCTCCCAAGTGCTGGAATTACAGGCGTGCACCACCACACCCGGCTCCAGTGTAACCATTTTTAAATGTACATACCAATGGCATTAGATACTCTCAACATAGTTTTTCAGCCATCTCTAGATTGTTACCATCATCCAGCTCTGGAAATGTGCCATCTTTTCAGCCTGAAACTTCTTGACTGAATCCAAAGCCTTAGCACTGAGCTGCATCCCTATTTATTTATTTATTTAATTGTCTGTCTGTCTTGAGACAGGGCCTTGCTAAGTCACTCACTAAGTTGCCCAGGCTGGGCTTGAACTTGCCACCCTCCTGCCGCAGGCTCTCAGAGTGCTGGGGTTACATGTGCACCGCCACATCCATCTTCAGCTTTGTCTATTTGACTTTTAAAACTCCTGTAACGTATAAAGTATCAGCAATTATTCTTTACAATTCACAGAAAGATGGATGGGCTCTGGTAGGGGCTCTTTATCTGGGGTGTAAGGATATCTCGAGCCTTTAGGAGGCTCCTAAACTCTGTGAAACCTACGTGTGTGAAAATTACTGGGAGATGTTCCATAGCTTTGTGTACTCAATAAGGAATCCACGTCCTTCCAAAATTCAAGAACTGTTGCTCTGTAGTATGTAGTAACTGCTAAAAAGACTCTCAGAGCTGGATAGAACTTTAGAGATCATCAAGGTTAAATTAACAGAAACATAAATTATTCTACTTCTATATTGGGATATTCAGGTAGAACTGATGGTATTCAAGTGAATATGTTCCCTAGGCAACAATATAAAACTGTGGCAGTAAGGTTTTGATCAACATAAAGTTGACTTAAGGAAGAAATTTGGAACAGTTAGGAAAGATAACCAGCAGAGTGATGTTTCTAAGGAAGTGCGGAGGGTTTTCTCTTTGAAATTTTTAAAAGAAAAATATGAGGTTTTATCTACTTTGCATAGTTTCCTGGCTAAAGAAAATAGACAATGTGACACTACAGTCCTCAAACACTCCTACTCCTTCTCTTTCTCAGCCTATACTCATGTTTCTGGCAAACGAAATTACAAGCCCATCCAAAGGCAAACGCAACATATGGTTTGACTATAAAATCCACAGTTGGAAAAACAGTGTGTTCATTTCTCCAGCCCTGCCAACTAGAAGTGATGGGAGACTCCATGCCCCGGAACTTTGTTTTAGAATGGGCATAAAGCTCCCTATGTGGATGCAAGTATTTTACATTTAATGATCACTTCGACACAGTGCAGCTTGGAGTTTAGCTCTGTAGTTTCCAAATTCGTTCTGGAGAAGTCATTCAGAGAAACAAGACTGAGGAACAGTGCCTACCTGGTCAGCCTGCTGCTTCTGCATGGTCCTCTGCGTGTCCCACCCCAGCAGTTACTACGCCATTAGTCTAGATCTGAGCAGGCCATCGTGAGCCAGCTGTTCTTGGCATTGTGTCTGCGTTGAATAATTTAACTTGATTTATTTTTTAAAGAGGCATTATCTAGTTAAAGCTTTGAATCCATTGCTTCAGAGCCTTGGCTAAATTGGCTTGTTTTATTTTTATTCATCTCAGAAATATGAACGATATATTCAGCCTCTCAGAAAAACTGTGGAGTAATGTAAGAGCAACTATGTATTGCTTATTCTTATTGAGAAGGCTGTTTTCAGAAAAAGTTATTCTAAAATACTTCTTCAAGTAAAGACACTATCAATTTATAAAATATAATGTTTAAACCGATAAAGTGGATAATTTTAATTCATTTTCTTTAAAAAATGCATTAGTCTACAAAATCACCTTTAATTGGTCAATGTCTGTGAGTCAAAGGGACAGGCAGTTTCATCTCTATGCTGCTATTTCTCCCTTCATCTTCTAGGATTCAGTGCAAGCTCACTTGAAATGTCCCTTACAGTGACAAGGATCTTTATATATAGAAAAACACACATTTTATTAGATTCCTTCTTATAGCATTATTTCTTCAAATGTTGCATTCATGTAGTATTTTCCTTTACACTTTTCATTTTTTATATTGTTGGAAAGCTGCAGCTAGATAAATGATTGAAACATTGGAGAAGTAAAAAACAGAAACCTCTATAATAGTAATAATAATAATTATTATTATTACCCTATTATTAGAGGAGAATTCTGGCCCTACATAATTTGATAAGCAAGGTAGTCAACTCTAAGATACTTTGTAAAAATTTTCTCTTCTGAGGTCTCTGACACATTTCCCTAAAGTAATTTTCATCTCCAAATTTCCAGCAGAAAAACCATAGTTAGCAATGGGTTATTTCAGCAATGTTTCATGGATTTCCACTGGGAATAAAAACTGTGAGGGTCACAGTCTGTGCAGCACATAAACCAGCCACAAGGAGAAGGACAAACACCCAGGAGAACAGCATTCACTCTGGGCCTTGGGTGGCTGCACCCAGTGACACTCTCGGCCGTCCAGGAAACCCCTGCTGGCGAACGTCTCTCTCTGCATTTCCGCTATGGTTCTCTTGCGGTCCCTGCACTGTGCCTGGTGTCTCGATGTCTCCTGGAGAAGCTGCTACAAGTTACAAGTGTTGATAGCTGGTTCCCTGGGAAACCATTTGCCCTGCACTCAAAAAATGACCTCCACTGAAATTTTTCTTTTAATTGTTAGGCACAGCCAGAAACTATGAAAAATGAAAGGGAAAATTAAGGTCAACTACTTAAAGTGCAGCAGAGGTGTTGGAGTGAAAAACCACTTTTTCCGAAGATATCTAAGTGTGAGGCACAGTATGGTCATTATTTGACCAAAAGAAACACATGCAAAAGACCTTTTTCCCCCCAAAAAATGTTGAGTTCAATGTCAATCGCACGGGGAGCCTGGATGGATACTAGGGAGACATTCTAACTTGGATGAAAGGTGATTTGTTTGTATTATAGGGAAAGGTTAAAGTCTTCCCAAATACAGAAAAGACAGAGAATTTTTAACTTTAGTGATGAAGGAAATTACCATACTATATATAGCCATCAATGTACTTGCAACAAATAAGCAGAGACCTTAGCTGCTGCGCACATTTGAACCCCAGGTGGGAGCTCAGGAATCCAGGACAGAGAGGTGTTGGCTGAGGAGGGGTCGCAGCCCTGGTGTGATGGGCACTCACAGGGAGTATTCATAGGAGGTAGAGAAAAGCAGGCCTCTGACAGAGCTCTGGAGAGTACGTTTTAAGAACACACGACACTTTTCAGAGACGTTTCAGGTTCACAGCAATATTGAGCAGAATACACAGACATTGCCCACGTCCCTCCACTCGGCTCCCACCCTGGGTCACCTCTGCCATGCCCAACAGCCCCGACCCCCGCGATGGATAGTGGTTCGCTGATGAGCCTACAGTAGCACACTGTATCCACCCAAAGACCACGGGTCACAGTAGCGTTCCTTCGTGCTGGTGTATAATCTATAGGTTTTTGACAAATGTAGGACATGTATCTATCGCGATAGCATCGTGCAGAATAGTTTCACTACCGCGGGAGTCCTCTGTGCTCTGCCGGTTCATTTGTCCTTCCCCCCAGCCCTGGCAACCACTGATCTTTCTGCTGTCTCTGTAGTTTTGCCTTTTCCTGGATGTCATACAGCTAAAAGCATGCAGCATATAGCCTTTTCAGACTGGCTACTTTCACCTGGTAATGTACATTTTACTTTGCTCTATGTTATTTTATAACATAATAGCTCATCTCCTTTTAACACTGAAAAATATTCTATTATCTGGGTGTACTACAATTTACTTGTCCATTTGAGAAAATTTGACAATTATGAATAAGGCTGCTATACACATCCAGGAGCATATTTTCCAGTACACATAAGTTTTCAAAGCCTATGGGTGGATACCAAGGAGCACTGTATGGTAAGAACATGTTGGGCTTTATGTTGTATAATGAGAACATGTTTTTTTTTGTTAGATGATGCCAGACTTTCTTCCAAAGGTCTGACACCATTTTGTATTCCCATTGCAATAAGAGTTCCTGGTAATAGGTTGTCCAACACAAGCCAGGAGGTGGGTAGAGATAGAAGATGAGGGAGAGAAAGGGTTAAGAGAGCAAGGGTAACTCACATTTGTGTATTTGGAACCAGGTGGGTATTGGTGTCCTTTACTAGCAGTAGAGGAAGAAGAAAAACAGCAGCAAGAGGACCCTTCAAAGTGTGGAAGGAAGTCATAGGGAGACTAAATGACCCATATTAGAAGTGCTAAGTTGGAGGAATTTGAGACAACTGAGATGTCAGAAATGCTCAGTCTTTAGCTAAGAAATAGCACTGAACTGGAAAAATATGGGAATTGGGACCTAAAGATGTTTTAATAGCCACAGGTTTTGGTGACATCCACTAACACAATTATAAAAAGATCCAGTAAGTACTGAGCCCCAAGACCTCCAGCACTAGAGAAAAGATCAGAATGGAGCCAGTAAAGGAGACTTGTGCTTAGTAAGTAAGCAAGCATCTGTGAAACTTGAATTGAAGAAGGCCTTAAGGACAGTAGCTTGATGTGCTTCATTTGAAATGCCACAAGAAATTATTTCCCAGGCTATGAGTGTATTCTTGGAAGCTAATGAGCTGTTTTGACTTCTGACAACAAGTATAAATAAGTTTGAGAAATTGCACCAGACAATTTACGCTAGTGTGTGCATTACACCAACACACTTGAAACAAAAAACCCACTCCCTGCTCCTACAGCATGTGGAATACCAGCAGAGCAAGGGACCATGAAGTCTTCATCCAGAGCTACACCAGATGAGATAAGGCAGGCTTTACTTACATGTAGGATCGTATCACGGATTTGCTTGAGTAGGCTTGCATGCTTAACGACTGCTTCAATTTTTTCATTTTTTCATTTTCTCCTATATTTTTCCTTTCCCTTATTACCTTTCCCCTACCCCTCCCACTTTCCCTACACCTCTAGACCTTTTCTTCCTATTTCACATTGTCAGTTATGAAATGGAAATAAAATCTTTGTAAATGGGGGTGAAGTGGGGGCAGGGACAAGGGGAACTATGAGAACCAAGACCTGTCATGTAAAGGTACAAGATCGCAATGATGAAAGTAACTGTACTGTTATACCTAAAATGTACCAATAAACTCAATGAGGAAAAAAAAACAAAAACAAAACAATAAAAAAACACACAAATGCTTCAAGAAAATTATCCACCATTATGCTAAGTGAAATAAATTAGACATAGGTTAAAGTCATAAAGTTTCTCTTATATGAGACCCTAAACCATAAATAATTTGAAGAGTGAAATAAAATATAGGTGATAGAAAACAGGGAGATGGACTTTACAGAGATGGGAGCGGGTCTGGGATGGAGGAACTAGGAAGGAAAGGAGAGGAAGTGAAAAGGATCAAGATGTGACATGTACCTGTGCCGTTTCCACACAACAAATGAATATACATGAATTTTAGAAAGAGAAAACAGAAAATTATTTAGAGCTGACAGAGCAAACCTCAGTGACTGCTTCAGAATTAGACAACCCAAGACATTAGGAGAGCAGGAGTTAGGCACAAACCCATCCAAGTTAAACAATGGTTGCTGTACCCTTCAGGTGGAAAGGGAGCAACTGCTCCACAGAGACTTCAGTGCACTGCATTTACTTCCTACATGTTTTAAAATTCACTTTACTCCCTTTATTACAGGGCTACATCACTGAAATATTCTCAGCAGCTCCTTCCTTTGTAGAGTTGACAGCACACTTGTAGCCCGACAACTCAGGAAAGCACCTGGCGTTTCCTGTCACATCACCCTTCCTTTCATCTGTGAGACAGTTACTGTTTTAACAGATAAGGAAACCAAAGCTCCAAAAAGTTGATTCTTCACAGTTTTCTAAATAATTGTCCCATGATTGTTTCACATATTAATCACGTATTAAAAAGTTGGCATGGGGTCAGGCAGTGTGCTAGGATCTGAAGATGTAAAAATAAGTTAGATCACGATTGCTGCTGGCAGTCTATTGATTTCTGCAGTAGGCAGACAAAAATCTCATATAATACGAGAATAGACTTAAACTAAAATTGTTTTTTATCTGATTTAAACTTAACCAAGTGTTCTTTGTAAAATTTATTTGTAAAATCTGGCAACCTTACACGTTACTACAGCCTTTTTGTGAACTGCCAGTCTAACAGAGCGCTCATTCTTATCTTTTTGTTACACAAAGCAGCTTCAAATTTCTTATTTTCCAGGAAAGTTATATCTGCCAAAAGATGCAGAACACAAAGTGTATTTTTTTAAACCACAGCATAACCAGACAACATATTACAAGGCTCTAGCCAAGGACATTTTCATCCTTTAATTCAGCATGTGTGTGAGTGCGAGCGCTAACTGTGTCAACTTGAGTAAGAAACGCCCAACTGAATAGGGGCAGCATAGTTCTGGGCATGGAGGGCCCACCTAGGGAGGGCTGTTGCAGAATGCTGTGAAGGGGAGATGAACAAAGAAGGCTGCTTGTGTTTCTCCTGAGGAGCTCCAGTCTTCACCTTCACCTTGGACGTCATCTCCTGGCTTCCAGCACTGACCTGTCAGCCTCCACCGCAGACCCTTCGGCCCCTGAGATGGACTCACACTGGACACTGCGGTGAGCGCCCAGCCTTCCTCTGGCTCCTTCGGCTCTCCAGTGTGCCCACACAGCTTTTGCACTCTTCCACACTTGACTCCGCAGGCGGCCACTGTGAACCAATCTTGTGAAATCTACATCTGTATATTTTGCATTAAATCTGTTTCTCTGGTAAGCACTGAGTGATACGGGTCTTTTTCAGTTTCCACCGAGAGCTTTGCGTATCTGATCTCACTTCCTCTGACAGAGCAAGTGATACTGACTCCAGTTTATGACAGAGGAAAGCAAAGGTCACAAAGCCCAAGTGACTTGTTCATGTGTAAATACTAAAGCATGTGGCTTTCAAACAAATTGTTGGATTTTCCAGCTTCTGTGCTTTCTCTGGAGGGTGCTGGATGCTGATGAGAGTATTAACTACTAAGGCAGGGCCCTAAAATAGAACTCCTCCTTCCAAAGCTTTGAATGAAACCACAGTAGTAGGGAACAATATGAAAGCTGTCGAGTGACCCTCAGATCCTAAAGTCAGGGTACATCACTTAACCCCACCTATAGAAGTGAGCCTGTTGCTGTGTTGAGCTGTAGCACCTTACTACCCTATCCCTGTGGTGTGGAGGGAGTGTGCCCCTCAGGTCAGGGGCAATCAAATGTTCACTTGGGACCTTTGGTGTGTGCCCATTAGGTCTGAGGTTCACAAGTGCTGCAGAAGAAGCTGAAGGCAGAAATTACGTGGCTGGCGATGTTGCACATGCTAGCAGAGAATAAAGAACAGCACTGGAAGCAAGTATCCCTTCTTCCCATGACTAGGGTGTGTGTTGGGGAGGAGCAAGGGGCCTGGCCTATGGTCTTCAAAGGGATCCTGCACACGATGACCATGTAGAGGGTGGAATAGGAAACCAGGAAGTAAGGGTTGGAGGCATCACTGTTGTGTAGGAGAGGCAATTACTTGGAATTCTCTGGAGCACTTTATATCGACTAACTAATTGTCATCACATCCCTATGAACAACTACTATGATTATCCCATTTTATAGGCAAAGACATGAAAGTGCACATGTAGGTGAAATCACACGGTGATGGACCTAGACTGTAGACCAAAGCAGTGCAGCACCAGAGAAGGGATGTTAGGTGCTACCGATTCTGTCAGCTCCTCAGTTCAGTAGATGCTCTCATGATCTTATTATTGGTCTATGTTTATCTTTATTGGTATCAAAAGAGTATGGGGAGAAAGGTTTTCAGTCGATTCGATATTGTCAGAGAGTACACAAAAAACTAACTTTTTCTTTTCTTGGTTTTGTACCACCACATGCGAAGGAAGGAGAGGTCATCTATATTTAATTCTCAGCCGTGAACCATACTCTCTGTCTCCTATCACCACAGGCTCTAGAGATCGTTTCACAAACAGCAGAACAGTGGAAGACAAAGCAATGCACACCACAGAAATACTGAATCTGATGTGGTCTCTGGCTACAAGTTTGTCACATTTAGTTGCTGGTAGTAGATAAGTGGTGAGCAATGAAGAGACAAGAAATAAAGAAATTTTCACCTTCACTGGTATAATAAAAATTTTAGTTTATTAAAAGCCTGTAGCCCTAGACATTTGACATGGAAGCATATATAAATGTATGAGTATATAAAATGGGTTTCTCCTTGAAGACCAGGACTACTGTATTAAAAGCAGGATCCATCATGCAAGCTAACTGATAAATGTGTTAAAAGTCACCTCTAAAAGAACTTATCATTATTGCCCTATGTCATTTTATATATTCTAAAGTACTGTTTTAATTGAATTTTAATGCGACCATTGTTATAAGCACTTCATGGGAGATGAGGGCATGAAACCAGTTGATTGGTACATTTAGGAGCCAAGTAAAACTGAAGCAAGGATCGACCTCCCTGATATGAGAAACTATATGACAGGGAAAGGCAGGTAGCTGGAGGGAACAGGTGATGGTACTCTTGTCTGACCCACTTCTCTGATGGTGGCCGTGTGCCCCAAGAGGAAACCCCTTGTCTCACTCCAGATTTGTCTGGTTTAGGTGAACCTAAATACCATTCCTCATATCCCCGAATCAGAATCCAGGATTGACCAACATCTGTTCTGTACATCAGGCACCCAAGAGTCCAGTTAAACCAGTGACAGCTGGTCCAGAACTTCAGCTGGAGTCACATGGGTAAGGTAGTGCTTAATTGCTCAAGTTCCTAAGTTGGGTGGAAGTGTTATGGCTGATATCCAGATGCCCCCCAAAGCTTCATGCAGTCACAGGTAAGGAGTTTTGAAAATGGCTGGATCATGGTGTGTGAGCGTGCATTAAAGTGTGATGCTCGGATTAAGGGAAGCCCCATTCTGGATGTAGATGGCACCAATCAATAGGTTTACAGCCTGGATAGAATACAAAGAAGGAAAACAAGCTGCTGCTGCTTCCTGCCTTTTGCCTGCCCTGCCATGCCATGAACGGTTTTCTTTCCCCTGTGATGCCCCTCTGCCAGGCCACTGTGCTTTGTAACTAGCTGACTATAGACTTTACAAACCTTGAGCTGGAATAAACCTTTCCTCCCTTAACTTTGGGAGTCAGATATTTTGTCTCAGCAATGAAAAAAGTAACTAAGAAGGTAAGCAGGAACTCTTGTCATCTTTGCACAGATAGCAGGAAACATTTATATCAAGCCATCTGCTAGTCTTCTCAGTTTTGTAAGCCAATAAAATTTGCTTTATTTGTGTTTCTGAACTCAGTTTGAGTTAGGGACGTATCACTTGTACTTAAAGTTATAAGGACCATTTCATTGGCCTTAAGCAAGGGAGACAGTTGACTTGTGACCTACTCATCTATTGCTAGTACTTAGATAACAAATTTTAAAAGAAAGTCTTTAGCTACATAAGAAGACACAATCACTCACAGAGTTTGACTTGACAGGAGATAGTGAGAGGTGGCCCCACATTCCCACACTACCGGGTTTCTGTCCCAAACCATACTCTGCCTCATAATGACACAGCTATTTACTAATTTTCTTCTTTTGTGAAATCATTTTCTCATCCTCTTTACATATACCAATATGTATAAATTAAAATGACAGAGTTTCATTGAGAAGGTCCTATGTCCTTCACTTTTGTATTAATATGGTGGGCAGTTTGTTTGTTTTGCTTGAGATTATGTGGATCTATAAAATTTTGTGTTGGTTCATTATTATCTCATTTTACTCACCAGAACGCATGAGTCACAGGCTCTCTTGTCAAATAAAGAACATATTTATTTGTTTTATCAGTGCCAGATAAAAGCTTGAAATATGAAATTCTCAGGATTCCGTATTATAATGCTTCAAGGAAATTATCACTTTCTTGATGATGGGCCCAACTGTTTATTAGAACATATTCCAGATGTGTCTATGTCCTCCTGATATCTTAAGTTCGTGGTGCTCCCAACATCTTGGCAACCCAAATTCTTTAAACCCCACTAGATAAAAAGGGGAAAGAGAAGAATCCATCTCTGATTGTCTGAACCCTGATCACAAAAAGTAACGAGCAAAAAAGAAATACAAATGTTTCTGATCCTTAGAGGAAATGTCAGCGAGCTTCAAACCAAGAAAACCTGCAGCATATGAGCTTGAGCCAGTTTTAGACGTAAGCATTTCCTACGTCATAAATTGTGACTCAGAGTAACTCCCTTATTTGGGTCATTAGTCTCCATAACCAACAAATTACAGTAACATTTTTTACATGTACCAAATACTATTTCAGGGAATTGAAAAATATATTTTATTTTTCATTATTCAGTAAGGCATTATCCATATTTTTTGAGTAGGAAAATTGAGATTCAGAGGAGTAAAATAGAGGTTATAAGCAAGAATAATTATACAGAGCCCCAACATGCCATTTTGTATAATATAATCTTCATAAACACCTAGAAAAAGCCGATATTTTTTGTTCAGTTCTTTAAAAGAAGCACTTGAGACAGGAAAGAGCTCATCTGCAGTTTTATAAATGATATTAATATAAAAATGAACTCCCATAGATCTAACTGAAGGTAGTAGGTTGAAATACCTCAAAATTTATGATATGTTAGAAAATAGAAGTTTCATGAGATATGAATTGACTGGTAAGCTAGAGCTGCTCTGTGTGCCAATTTAATGGTTTTCTAGTCTTTTAACGGCTCATTTTTTTTTCTTACTACAAAGCATTATTATCCAAACTGAAAATCGATGCAGTCTTATAAAGAAATAGATGTTCTGTAAACAAACACTAACTAGACTTAGAGATGAAGCAAAGGCAATCAGTTATAAAAGGTAAATCTTTTCCTGCTCAATTTTGAAAGCACCCGTTGTGGTTTAATTATTTACTCAGAGGAAAAATGATCACAGACAAAGATAGATTAAAAATAAGTTGGTGATAACTAACATTGTCTTCTACTTTCAGTAGAAATCTCACAAAAGCCAGTAAACCTGTCCCCAGAATGAGATGCCAGACGCCTTGATCACTAGGGAAGCCCAGTCTCCCTGGATCTCCCTGTCCTCATCTGTAGGAGGAGAGTGCTAGACGGGGTAATTCCAGACAGCAAAAACCAATAATAAATCACAAGCACCCGCCAAAGCACCAAAGAGGATACATTATCCAGCTGAAGATTTGTAAAACATACAAATCATGACCTATTTTAAGAAAATTTAATAAGTAAGCCTTCAATCTCCACACACTTTTTTGTTGTTTTTTGGGTTCGGATTTTTTTTTTTTTTTTTTTTTTTTTTTTT
>NW_022900933.1:1998117-2024091 GCF_012274545.1 Fukomys damarensis
GTAATGGAAATCAAACTCGGGTCCTTGTGCTTGCAAGGCAGATGGCAGAACCACTGAGCTAAATCTCCAGCCTGAAATAAAGCTATTTTAAAAGAGGTGGATGTAAGCAACTTCTAGGCACGGGAGCCTCTATTTTCCTAAAAGCCATCATTTGGGAATTATTAAAGATTACCTTACTTACGCACAGCATTGAGGATTGCACAATCAACTCTAATCTACAATTCTATGTTCATTGCTCCAACACAAATACAATCTCTCTTTCTGAAATGCCTGACCTTGAAGCATCATTAGAGTTTAATTGCCTTACTTTGTTTTATTAGTTGGTCCCACAGTTGCCCATTAATAAATAAAATAGCGACAAGGTCACTTTCTAGAGTGAATTGGGGAGGTGATTTTTAACCTATTCCAGATGGACTTTCAATTAACCTCCAATGTGATCCGTTTCTCTTTCCTCAACTCTGACCTCTGTGAGGGCATCTGCACTGCAAACTGAGTGCTGGTGAACAAGACTCTCCTCCTCCAGGCTGATTTCACATAGACAACAGATTAACTCATGCTTAAGTTCTCTCATTTTTCCAGAAGATTATAGCTTTCTGAAATATTAAAAATCATCCTAGTAACAGGAATCGCCCCGCTCCACAAGATGTAGCCCAGCACCTCCAAAATCAGCCTCTGTCTTGGAGCTAATGGTGTCTTGCAATTGGTCAGCCATGTGACAGCTGTGACACCAGACACTGTGGTTGAGCACATGAGCTTTACTATGATTCCTACTCATTCCTGGACAGCTTCAGTGCCCTCATGTTTCAGTCTGTGAACTACTTAATCACCATCTGAGGAGAGAGAGAACCTGGGCTGTTGTCTGAAGATTTGCTGTTGTACTGACGGAGATTCTTTACCTGACTTAATTGTAGTCAGGCTCTTGAGCCTTCTGTTTGTCCCATCTATGTGCTTCTGTATGAACTGTAGTCTTAGCAAGAGCCCTGATAAGTCAGTTCAGCCAGGGCACCCGTGCCCCACAGGTGAGCACTCCTGGTATCTGATCAGGTTCCTCATCCTCCAGCAACTCTCCAGCAATGTCTGATCACCATGGCCTGTCTTGAGCAAGAGTCCTGTTAGGTCAGCTTTCACCAGCTCTCGCTTCACCCGAGGGTTCCTCTTCGTCATTTTCCATCCTGAGCCTCCCCTGTTCCTCACTGTAAATCCCATCTGCCCGGGCTGTGCTCAGCATCGATCCTGGTTCTGTATGGAGGGCTCTGTTTGCCCATCAGTCATCCCGAATATAATCTGTTTTTACTGTTATAGCTACTTTCTAGCTCTGCTTTTTCCTTGACAATATGCACTTCAAATTTTAAAACAGTCACAGATACAGGAACACAGTTGATTAGATTTGCACTGTGGCTATCAACAGCTTGGAAAAAATTTTGGAGCCAGACTTCTGAAGAATTATTTGAAAAACATGATACGGTACCATCACCCTTGGCAGCATAGAGAATGTTACAGCACAGAAAATACGGACTTCAAAAGCTGAATTCGTGAGTGATTTTGACACTTATTTTCTACATACTCACGAGAGAGACTGATGCTCACATTTTATGCCCCAAACAGCAATTTTAACAGACATAAAACAAAATTCAAAACAAAACGATATGCATCATAACTTATTGGCATTTTTGTTAGAGTTACACAAACATTGGTGTGTGTTAAAGTCTTACATTCAATGACTTGCGGTGGAGAATTAGTGACTGCTTAAATGATTTGCCAGGAGGCACTGCCAGGGCACAGCCAGGCTGCCACTTTCCTTCTAGTCCAGACTACAAATTGTTCACTGTCTGTGTGAGATTCACATGTAACTGAGTGTTCTATTTACTCCGTCTACCAACTCTAACCCGGCTTGCTCTGCTCCAGTTACCTTCTCTCAGTCCCCGAGTGCTGGGTTCTGCCCTTCTCCCTTTCCCGTCACACCTGCTGCCCTCCCTAGCTCCTCCTGATCCTTCAGGTCCCAGCTCAAGGGTCGCTTCTCCGGCACCTTCCCAGCCCCTTACCTCAGCTCACCAACTCTGTAGAAGCTTCAGCACATCCTTGTTCCTGTCTTCGACGGCACGAATGGTAATTTGCCACCATTCCCTCTACTGCTGTGTCCGTGTGACCAACACCGGTATATGTGTCCTTTGTAACAAATTACTAGAGCTCAGTGGCTTAAAAGAATGCAGAGCTGCTACCTGGCAGCACTGGTGGGTAGGGGTCTAACATTGGTTGGCAGAGGGCCTCCAGGGAAAGTGCTCTCTTGCTTTTCAAGGTAGAAGCTGCCGGAATTTCCTGTTGATGACCCCACCTCACATCTGCTTTTGTCATCACATTCCTTGTCGGATTCTGGGCCACCTGCCTACTTATCATAGGAACACAGTGATTGGATTTGGCCTCGTCGATAATCCCAGATCATCTCCCTACCTCGAGACCTTTTGTTCACATGTGCAGAATCCTTTTGCAGTGTGAGGCAACACAATCATAGGCTCCGGTTGTAGAAGGTGGGCATTTTTAGAGGCCACTATTGTGCTTGCCACCGCACCTCCTGGCTGTGAAGTTGGAACCCATTTATTTTCCCCACTGCATCTCCAGTGGCTGTCATATAACAGGTGAAATTAGTGCATTTATCCTTTTCTTAAAAGTAAGTAGCAAAATAACCACACCATTTACCAAATTGGGCAGGTGAATCTCAATGTCAGAGACTTGACATTTCAAGTGTCTCTTGAGGCAGACACGTGAGAAACAGGTGGCCTCTAATGTGTCCCAGTGATCCCACGCCTTCCTCCATCTGTGCCTCCCTCTGGGCTCTGGATGAATTCAACCTTTTCCTCATCCATTAAACTCCCCTTTCAGCCCCCCAGAACACCATATTCTCCCAGATTTTCTCCACCTCGCCAACAGCTCCTTCTTAGTTTGCTTTCTTGGTGCATTTCTCCAGCTGTCAAGCCTTGGTCCAGGGCCCCTTGTCCTCTCTAACCTCATTGCCCTAAATGATCTCGTCCAGTCCTGGGCTCGAACACTGTCTACCGCTGGGATTCCAAATCGTCCCATAGCTCCCCAAATCATGTATCTAATGTCCTACTTACCCTTACCTGAATGTCTAACATGATCCCAAACTTATACTGTCCCAAGAAGAACTATTTACTTCCCACACCTTGGGATATGTTTCTCTCCATGGACATCTGCATCTCGGCAGATAGAAGCACCACAAGCTGCTTAACACTCTTCTTGCCAGCCTGTGGCATCTCAGTTATAATCACCTTGATTGATTTTGCCACAGCCAGGCTTCAAATGCATCCCCTCTGGACCACTGACTCTACACCCGCCACTTTGGCCATCACAGCCATCTCTAGAGGGCACAGGATTGTCATTTGCTGACAGCCACTCCGTCCCCAGTCCTTCTCCACCAGTGGCCAGTGTCAGTCAGATCATGCTGTTGCCCTGCTTAGATCCTTTCAGTGGCTCCCCCTGCACTTAAATCCAGCCTCTTTTTTTTTTTTTTTTTTTTTTTTTTCCTTACAAAGCCTTCTGTGGTCTGTCCGCTGTGGGTCACTGTCATGGACTCCTTCTGCCCCTCCCTGGCTTGCCGAGGTGTTCTCTGACTGGACACGCTGGTGTAGACACCAAAGCCTTAGCATATGCTGTTCCTTGAGTGAGGACTCCTTCCCAGGGCCTTACATGGCCGGGAACTTGCAACTTCTCAGGTTTTAGAGCAAATTTCACCTCTTCCATGTGGCCTTCCCTAGCTCCCTGTGTAACACAGCCACCCCTTGAAGTGTCACACCCACGGCATCACCCCAGGTATTTCCCTGAGGCTCCCATTGCAATCCGGCACCCTCTGCTTTTCTTTCCCACTGGGGTAGCAGCACAGAAAGACAGGAGTTTGTCAGCTTGTTCTCCACTACATCAGCCTGATACATCGTGGGTACTAGGTAATGTCAGCCGCCTGGCTGATTAAGTAACCAATGGTTTGATGAGGCTAAATATCCAGAGCTTGTCAAACATACACACATCGGGCGTTTTCCTTCAGCAGTGACCTTGTGGAAGTTTCCTCATCCTGACTGCTAACAATTCTGAAAAATGAGCAATCACGGGCCTCACCTGGGGTGGTGGAGCAGGCAAGGGGCCTCCAGTGTGTGGTAGCTCAGCGTGTGTACCAGGCACTGGCAATGCCTGCTGTTTTCTCTTCTTCAGTGCTGGTGACAGGCAAGGTCCAGCAGCAGCCACAGATATTAAGTCCTCAGCCTCTGGAGGAACAGGCTCTGCACAGGCAGTAGGAGGATGCAGGCCTGGTCCTTGGGACCCAAGGGTGGCAGCACCCTCCTCAGAGTTCAGGGCACAGCTGGGGAGAGGCACTGGGCACAGACAACATGGCTCTTTCTGGACCAGTCCCTCAGCTCCAGGGCCACAGTCGGGGAAAATGACTGAGTGTGTGAGCTGAGAGCTCTGTTTACCTCCAGTCCTGGGGTTCCCAGAGCTCAAGAAGGCAGGCCCACTCAGTGTGACTCTGCAGACGGCCTCAGAGAGGAGAGCGGGCTTCACTCGGAGGGAAGAACAAACGCGATTGACCCACTAGCTGGTGTCAGCATCCCAGCTCCCTGAGGGACCCCAGGAAGAAAGTCTCCTGGTGCTCTGGCTGCAGGCAATGGCATGGGCGGGGACTGAGTCTGACACAAAGCGTAGGTGGGATTGTAACTGTGAAGAGATTTTAACTTTGCAGGAGATTTGCAAGTTTGGTTTTGGACTCCATGAGGCAAATATTTTAATAGCTGTCACTAAGCCAGAGCAAGAAAAATGATAAGAAACCCCATAGACAGGTGTATGGACTTTCCGGGCTCTTTTCCAGGCCCCCAGTTTCCTCAGCCGCATTTGAGCCAGGTACCTGCCTGCAGTAACTAATATCCAATTATGCTGCGTCCTCATTCCTTCCCGGACGGGGGGGGGTCCACAAAGCAGTGAGTTTTGAGGTTCATTTTGCCCTTACGTTCACCAGTGGTTCTCACTTTCACTCTCAGGTGACATTGAGCCATGTTCAGAGACGACTTCTGGGGGTCACAGCTGTGTGAGAGCATTGCCATGGGGTGCACAGGTGAGGCAAAGATGCTGCGAAACAACCTCACAGCACACAAGAAGTAAAACCTGGACACCGACCTAAGCCGCTCAAACTGTCAACTGCGCAGTCCGAGGAACCCCGACTTAGACTAATTCCTGCTTAGATCTCTCTGCTGCTCTGGCTCTAATTAGGAATGTGAGAAGACAGAGGATGCCCCTTGACACTGAACCAACTGGCTAATGGCTCCTCTGCGAGTAATTCTAATCCAGGGCAATCTTCCTGAGCTCTGAGTCCTTCTGCACTAGTGCTGGTGGCACGCCATGCAAGGTTCTGAGGGGATCTTTACCTTTACACTTTTCCCCTTTCATTCAGTACCTTCCCTTTAGATTGCCGGCAAGCTCTTCAGATAGCCAGAGGGCTTTACCTCTCATATATTTTTTTAAAACCTCAAGTACATATTCCTTTGGAAGTTTAATATCATGAAAGTCACAAGGTCACTTGCAAGGATTCCTGCCGATTTGGTGGCACCTTTTGATGTTACAGAACAGCGATGGCAAACTTCAGAGCTTTCAGTGGTAATAAACAGCCCCCTGCGGCATGCAAGCCACAGGTCAGCCGCCACTGTAGAGAAGCATCGTCCCAATCCACCTCCACCCTCACCTGTTTCTCTTCCTTTGCGTCTGTGTCCAGGGGTCCCCACCTCACTCCATCCAGCATGGTCATATTTCGAGGTACTACGAGTTAAGAGTGTTAGAGACGGCTCAGCCCAAAACCGGAAGCAGGGAAAGGGGAAAGGATTCCGGGCTTCCGGCATTCTGGTTTATTTACCAATACCCTGCTGATAACCAAACGCCTCCAAGCCACAGGATAGCTAATATCGAACTCAGGACCTTGTGCTTACAAGGCAGGTGGATCACAGCTCCGAATCTCACCGTTCTGTGGGTCCTTACCAGAGAAGCAATGGCAGATGTGATTCCTTGGAAATTCCCAGAGCTGTTCTGGAAATATCTCTCTCCATTGTCTGAGGCCACCCGTTGATGTAGTGGACATTTGAAAGGCTGTGCCCTCACGTAACCACCTCCCTACTCCACCCCTCCTTTAAAAATGGAAATAGCTGGGCGTGGTGGCACATGCCTGTAATCCCAGCACTCGGGAGGCTGAGGCAGAAGGATTGCTATGAGTTCAAGACCAACCTGGGATACATAGTGAGTTCCAGAGCAGTCTCAACTACATAGCGAGATCCTGTCTCAAAAAAACAAATAAATAAACGGCTTATAAGTACTCTCTGGAACTGCACGGCATATAACAGGAGCTGAGTGCGCTGTTGAGGGCGAGAGGTGCTGTGCTAAGTTCTGTAGGGAACAAGACAAACACACTGCCCACAAGCTTACCACGGGGTGGATTGCTGAGAATTCAGTGTCCCAGAAAAGGCAGCCCAGAGTAAGAGAACTGGCCCCGAGGTGTGGCAAGAAAGACAAAGATTTGTGGGGACTAATTGACAGAAGTGTGGTCTTGGACGGAAGCAACACCGGGGCCGTTTGCAATTTCAGCTGAAAGGAAGGGCTTAGAAAGCGATCAGGACAAAAGAGCCTTCAACCAAGCCACACTGTGCCTGGCTTATCTCAAGTTAGTGTTAGAGTCAGTCACGTTTCTGGCTCTAGTGTCCAGTAGTAAAGCTCCGCATACCACTCGAGTGGCTCTGTGTGATTATGGTGTGGCTTCTATTTATTATTTATTTATCTTGGTACCCGGGATCGAACTCAGGACCTTGCGCTTACAAGGCAGGCGGCGGAACCACTAAGCTAAATCCCCGGCCCTTCTGTGTGATTATTGTCTGCTAAGAAACTAGGAGCGATAGATCAGGGTTCCTCGGGCAATCGTGGCTATGATCCAGGATGGCTGCAGGCATGTCAAGTCAAATCCATGCGAATATCAAGAAGACACTAGGAAGTTTTTATGTCCCAGTGATCTAAATATTAGGGTGTCTATGCCCCTCTGAGCTATGGAGCCCAACCCGCTGTGAAGCGCGGTGATGAGGTGTGCACACTTCGAGTTGCTGACGTGTATGTGTGGCAGTCCTCTAGCGAGCGCCGTCCACAAATGACGCCCTAGAAAGCTTGTGTCACACGCACGACTAGACGCACAGGCGAGGTGCCTCCCACCCCTCACCTTCTAGTCCGTGCAATGCCACCTCAGCCAAGGCCGCATCCCTGCCAACGTCCGTCCGTCTGGCTCCCGTGACCTCTTTTTAGTTCCCGCCGTCGTCGCACTACACCAGCAGTTCCCACTTCCTGCTTCAGTGCTGTGACGACTGATCACAGTGTCACTCCTCGTTCTCACCTGTGTACAGATGAAGTGCCAGCACTTACCCAGGGTCCTTGCCCTCGGTGAGAGTGGTTATGCCTTCAGTGTCTCCCCTCACACTCGTCTGTATCCCAGGACTGATCCCTACTTCCGTAATACTTCAGGAGCACCGCTCCCTTGAGGAAGAGGCGTTACTTCTACCACAGTCTTCCTCCTGAAGCTCAGGCCGCGCAGGGGTCTCCAGGCTCTTCCCTCTTCCCTCCAGGACAAATGCTGCCGGTCTAGAACAGATCCACCAGACGTCGAGCCGTCTCTTCCTCCATGCTGTGCCCACATCGCCATTGCCACCTCCACCTCCTCCTCCTCCATTTCCTCCTTCTTCTCCTCTTCCTCCACCCCGCCATTCTCCTCCTTTCTGCCTCTTGCGTTGCAGCCAAATGGAATCACTGATTTCATTATTTAAAAATTTTTCCATTTCGAATATCCCTAATCCCAACGGCACGAGCCAAATCCTACCCAGTTATTCCAGTGAGAACTTTTCTCTTCCTGTTCTAGGCTTTGTTAACATTCTTAGCGTGAATGATCACTACATCACAACTATTTTTGTTTGTGCCTCCTGTCTCTGTCACTATACGGTGAGTTGTACCAGGGATATACTTGTCCGATTCCTCCGAGCTCTGAGCACAGGCAGCGCACATGGCAGACCCCCAGTCTGGCTCAGTGTCAATGAGACACCACAGCTATCGCTAAATCGGAAAGAGTGAGCTTAGGTGTCATCTGGATCTCTTGGACTCCAGTCCCCTTTGTTGCTGTCTTTAGTTTCCCTTCTGCTCAGATCTCTCCAACAGGAGCTGGCTTCCCAGTACGTGTTCCGCCTGCCCTCTCTCTGTTTTTTGAGATGGGGGTGGGTGCAGGACAAAGGGGCAAGAGACTTCCACTGTGGGCTCCTGGTGCTCTTCCCCATCCTGGATGTTAGCAGTGGGCTGTGTCAGAATGTGCCGAGTACAGCTTTCCAGCATAGGTCCTTCCTCTACGTCGACGTGGGCTAATAGTCAGAGCTGAGGACCTTCTCTTGACATCGGTGAGTTTTTTTTTCTTTTTATAAACTTTCCATTTTAACCCAACATATCACCATTAGTGATCTTTTTCCTTTTTGTATAATTTACCCCTACTACACCACCCCCCCCAAATACTGGATCTGTGATGACAGTAGCTTTTCTCCATCTTGCCACAAATAGCAAGACACATGAGCTGCTATCTGGCTGCAGAAGTTCATCCCACCAGGTGCAGCCAGATGGTTCTCCACGTGGCCGTGGCCCCGACTCCAAGTCAGGCCCTGACTGTGATCTCTGTAGCACAACTACAGACTGACGGATCACTTATGATTCCAGAGGAAATGGAGGTGTGCAAACTTCCAAAATTATTAGGCCAAGCAACCTAAGGCTGGGGGGGGCACCTAAAGAGAAAGATTTCAGTCATCTGTCACTAACTTAGTACACGTAGCTTGTCACTGTGTGTCACTTCATGGAAGTTGCTCAACCTTTCAGAGTCTCAGTTATTGGACTGATCTGCAGAATTATGTTGAGAATCAAATAAGAATACTCGCAAAACAAGTCATGCCTGACACACAGCAACTGCCCGGTAAGCAGCTATTACGGGTAAGGTTATGGAGACAGGCAAGTTGCTTTTCTCCTTGGTGGCTCCGTTTTCCCTCTTCACAGTGGTCGTCTGCTGTCACCTGGGTTGGATGGCTTCATGTCTGTTAAATACACCAGGAGTCTCAGACAAAGCCTGTTCATGAAGGGCAAGACTTATGCCTGTTTTTCAGAGAAGCAGTTAGCTATTGCCTAACATAAAATAGCTGTTTTCTCAATACTTTGTTAATAAAACTGGTCACAAATACGTAAGCTTTCCAATGTCCCGATTCATTATGTTAAGTGGCTCTTTATCAAATGGGAGCATCTGTGTTGAAACAACTGCCACAGTGATAGTACTGACTGTCAGCTCTACCATAAATTCCTTTCTGCATTTGCACACATCTGCGGTGCTCAGCAGTTATTGAGGGAAGAAGTTCCTGTGGTGCAAATAAAACAGCGAACAGAAGACAGGCCTTACCTAGCAGATTCCAAGGGAATTTCTGCTCTTTTTGCACTTTATTTTTAAATGGAAGGGCACATCACTGATTCCTAACCCTGCCACTGATTCCTCTGCCAAGTTCTAGTTTAAAGCCAGGTATGACTCAGGCTGCCAAGGTATTTTAGAGAAATGCTAAGTGTCTTGAAATGCTCAGTGCTGCTGGACTCAGCAGGCAGCATTCTGTGAGTGCATATTTTTGTTTCTGTGAGTACACTGTTTTTTTGTTTTGCTTTAATACAGGGTCTCACTGTGTTGTTCAGGCTGGCCTTGTACTCACTATGTAGCCCAGGCTGGTCCCGAACTCTCAGCGATCCTCCTGCCTCAGCCACCTGAGTACCAGGATTACAGGTGTGCGCCACCACGCCCAGCTTCTGTGAATGTATTGATGCCATTTGTCCCAACTATTCCAGCCCCAAGCGCTTCAACTATCATTATTTACACACATTCAAGAAAAATGAATGACAAGCTACAATAAAGGTCTTGGCCTGGTATGTGTTATCTCCTAAAATAAGGACAAAATGTTTTGGCCATACAATTATTCTTTTTAAAAGTACTTTCATGAGGGAGCAGGCTTACTATAAAAACAAAAAAGTAGCTCCAAGAAGCCTGCTGAAGGAGAATAAAGTAGTGAGTGTTTGTAGCCCAGCCCAGTAAATTAGTGCCCCCTGATTTGATCCAAATCACCCAGAGACAGGCTTAAAAGAGGCACAAGGAGCTGTGCGTCTGCTCAGCTATGCCAACATCCACGTGCTCAGAAGGGACACGTAGTTTAAGCTCACCAAACATGAGAGCAATGAAACTGGATTAGCAGGACGGGCAGGTTTACAAAGGGCCAACTGAACAGGATTTACCGACTGTTTTGGCTGGGGAACGCGTGCAACTGTGGAAATGACCTGTACTACAACAGCAGTACAGAGTCGTATCTGGAGAAGACTGGAAAACAGCACAACTAGCAAGCAAGCAGGGCCTTGGCTGGCTCCTGCAGAGTCTGTGTTCCCAGCTCACAGCTGTGCTGACATCTAGGCCACCGGTGCATCTGGAAACAACGCACCAGCAGCTATGGGCTCCACGGTGGTGGCAGACCTCCAGGGAGGTCCCCGGTGAGCCCTGTCACATGTCCTTCACACCTATGTGGCCCACTCCCACATCTGCACAATCAGGAGACCATGTCACTCGTGAGGCCAGGGTGCCGCACACGTCGTCTCTGTTGCTTGTGCTTATCTAGGCACTGGCTCTGTGGGAAGCCGCCGCCATACTGAGAACAGTCTTGGGAAGAGGGGCCAAGAGAAAGCCAGCTTAGCCCCGCTTTCAGATGCTTGGCCTGCAGCTTCCTGAGAGTACTGAAGCCAGAAACAGCCAGTTGGGCCACTTCCAGAATCCTGCGGGATCACACACATTTGTAGTTTCAGGTTGTAGGGATCATTTGCAAGGCAGCAATGCAGACCTGGTACCTGCACTTGGTTGAAACTGGCCAGTCTGAGTTGCTCAGTTTCTTCTCTGTTATAGATGTACTCACACAATCGCTTCATCAAAAATTACCCTGGGCTGTGCTACAAATTACACTGGCGGTGCACGCCTGTAATCCCAGCAGTCAAGAGGCTGAAGCAGGAGGATTACAATGAATTTGAAGCCAGCCTGAACTACATGGTGAGACCTTGTCTCAAAAGTGAACAAAACGAAACCAAAATAATTAAACTAAGCAGCCCAATCCTACCACCACACACAGAGACTTACAGAATCCTAGAGCAGCCTGTCTAGCTTTTCACTCTTACTGACTTAAGTCTGCACGAGGAAATGACTTACCTATGGTCACTCAGTCACTGTCATAATCCCTACCCTTTCAGGCACTTCCAGATCTATCAAGAGTTTCTGGGGTATGCAGCTAACCAGGCTAATGGGGCAGCCTGAGCAGGAATCGGGAATCGGACGGAACGTGATTACCAGTGGCTTTGTTGTTTGTCATCTATGAGGCACTACGCCTATGTGTGCCTCACGCCTGATGAATTCTGTGCACAAGCCCTAGGATTTTCAGGACATATTTTATTAGAGAATTTTTCCAACTCAACCCAGGGAAGTCAGATATACGACTCAACATTATTGACTTTTTGGTTCCATTTCCACATTTTAGGAACTTTGCAATGTGGTGTTGCCAATGCAACAAGCACAGGTCAGAAAAAGACTACAGCAATGATAAAGCAGTAAGAGCCAATCCCAACCCTACTGATGATAGCAGTCCGCCTCCCAAACGACTTGAATCAGGTCATCGGGCTGGTAGCTGCTGCGGGGGAAGAGATGTGAGGGCCTCAGGTCCAGTGGTGAAGGTGCCCTGCGTGCCAGGACACCCAGGCCTCTAAACTCTATAGCTGTGAGTCTCAAACTTTAGCAAGCAACAGAAACACCCCAACCATGAAGGTTAAAACAGTTCTCCTGGTCCCATTTCCAAGGCTCTAAGTACACTAAGAATGGGGTCAATAACTTACATTCTGACAAACCCACAGCTAAGAATGACCGCACGTTGGAAACTCCTCTGAGGCTGAAATCTGGGAGCATAAACTCAAGAGCCTTTGAAAGCCAGCGCTGACAGAGAACAGGCACAGCATTAAGGAGCGGCAAGACTGCTGACCGGCTGCAAAGACCATCCACAATTTAAAAACCATTCCAAATAAAAGCACTATTTTAAACACACAGCAGGCAGGTAGAAGTCTGGTCCCCAGGATCAAGATTTTGCAGCTGTGATTTACTCCAACAGCAACAAATACGCTCTTTCAAAAAACACAGACATGCACATTAGCAGAGTTCTAGAGCTTGCGTTCAGCCTTCCTCTCCTCTACACTCCAAGACTTCACAGACAGCTATTGTGGCATTTTATTCCCTAATCCGTCAGAAAGGAGCCAACACTGCCATCTGGGAGGTGTGGTTCAAGCATCTTCTGAGAGTTTTCCAGACAGGCTTGGAAGTCCACACTTGTCCCTACACACCCGTTCTTTAGCCTGTCCAGCCCTGCTGGCCCCCCTGAGGCTGACCTCTAAGGGCTCAGTGACCTGGGCTCCCCTGCCTTTCAGTTCCTTCTTGGGATCGGCTGACATAAGACAATGCTAGGAAGCTGGAGGTAAAGAAAGTCCATTCTGCCACCGCGGGTGACTGCAGCTGTGCCCCTCAGAGGCCGCACTCCCATTTGGGAGCACTGGTCTTTCTTCCCAGAAGCCACTCCTTTTCCTGGCTGCTTCACATCTGAGGGCAGAAATGACTCCCCAGTTTACCATCTGCAATGAGTTTGCTCCATTCCACTGTCCCTCTTGACTGTATTGTGAGTTCCCTACTGGGACCCTGCCTGATCCACAGTTTTCCTGTTCAACATGTAGAATGTTCCTCTTTCGTGACAAAGTTACACAAGTCAACTATGGTAGCAGCAGGACATATAGCAGAACAGGGGGCAGTGGTCCTTTGGTGAAATCAAACCCTGAATGTTTCCCTGATTGCAGAATTAGCATTTTTGTCCAAGCACTGATCATTACTCCACTTCTGGAGTCCAAGTTCAAGTTACTCAGAAAGAAGCCAGGCAAGCACAGGACTGACTTTCCCTAGAAGGACTTCCTGGGAAGCCACACAATTTTTTTTTTGTTCTTGCTACTGAGGGACTCTTGTCTCAGTAGATTTGGAAGGAGGACCCTTAGAGAGAGACTTATCCTGACAGTGCAGGGAGCACCAAGCCAGGGTGGAGTAATACACACATCACGCTTGGATGTGGTTGCTCAGTTTTATCTGGTTTCTCAGTGACACATTTGAAATAAGCATCAACTCTTTTGTTCCACAAGGCTCTGCCATGCAAAGAGCCATGAGGAATTACAGACAGAACTTGATGATCTCCACAAAGTGGTCTTCCGGCAAAATTGGGCTGCGGGCCCTTGCTAGAAACAATAGATAGCATCCCTTCTTAGTGCACTAAAAAAAATAGAAATTGCTCTGGGCCACCAGGCAAAACCATTATGCAGAGATTGCAAACTGGCATATTATGGGCATTGCACGATCCATAAGCATGTTTCAGTGGGCTCAAATCACGTGTTTATTTTTTCAGTTGGTTACTAATATTCCGTATTTGGAAGAGTTCATATAAAAGTCTGGATATTCAGCTTTCATTGAAAAAAAAAAAAACAACTCCCACAGCAGTACCATGCTGCACATAGAGTCAAACACTTGACAATCCCTGCCAGAACTATTAACGGCTATAAACTAATGGAAGAATGACAGCCATCACTCAGGGACACATTCACCGATAGGTGAGTTGCACTGACGGCCACGTGGCTACTAGAGACAGATGCAGGAAGAGCAGACGCTGAGGCCGGCCCAAGGTTTGGTGACCGCATTACTTGCAGTTTAAAACCTGCTAAGAAGCGCTGCACCCAAGGGATTCTCTTCGCTTTCACTATAGAGGCATCCACTTATCCCTGGGCACAGGACACTGGGCAACCCAATTCCAAGTCATGGGTTATACAGAGGGCGGAACGAAAGCCGCACTTCCCTCCCTGACTGGCTATAATTACAGGAGCTACTGGGAGGCCTGCGGGCTCCCTGGCCTGCCCCAGTAACCTGAAGATACAAGGCCACAGTGACAGCTGAGACTGCGGGCTTGAAATTGGCTTAACCAAGCAATGAGCCTAAGAGGAGACACTGGCTTCTCTGGGATTCCCAAGAGAGCGGACAGCAACGCAGGCCAAACATGTGACATCGTGCTTCCACATCGAACCATTGCAGAGACCTCCCTCCCCCCTTGCTTTCTCTCCTTTCTCATCCACTTTACACTTGCAAACACACACAGACACGCACACAGACACACACGTGTGTATTCATACATCCCACCACCACCATCACCTTAAAGATCAGGGAGCAGCAGAGTTTTATAGAAAAAAAAAGACATTGACTCGAATGAAAAATAGGCTATTCCTCACTTCAGGGTTCCCCGATGATCTGCCAAGATTCATCTCATCGTGCCTAACATGTGTTCTCCACATGCACCGTGACTTCAAATTTTAAACACCAAGAATAATAGTGACTACTATGCAAGGCATGTAACTGTGAGCCAGGTATGTGTGGGCCACGTTCTTTACACACGTTACTTTAACCCTCTTGACAATCCCATCAGGCAAGTGCTGTCATTACTTCAGTTTTAAGGGTGCGGAAGGCAGAGCTCAGGAATATTAAGTACGAGGTCAAGGGCACTTGGACAGTAAATGGCAGAGCCAGGACTCAAAGCTGATTTCTCTAATCCCAGAACAGAGTGCCTGAATGCAATCAACTCATTTCTTGGTTGTCATGGGAAAGGCATCTGTTGAACGTACAGCAGAAACTGGCACAGCGGGTAGCCAATTTCTCCAACATCACAGACTCTGAAGGCATGTGGATGGGGAGACTCAGAATTTGAATTTGGGTACGAGTGCGCCGTTCAATTTGGTAGAAGCAGAGCTTGTGAGAGAGGACAAAAATGTCCACAATGATCTATGCCCCCCAGGAAGACAGCATTACAGACGCCAAGCTACAGCGTGGAAAGTTCTAGAAAGGCCAATGACATAAAGTGATCTGGGACTAGAACTCCAGCTATAATTTCATCCATGGAAGAAAATGTGGGCAGAGGCATCAGGCAGGGGCAAGTTTTGATTTAGGTCTTTTGAGAACAGAAGAGGAGAACAGATTAAAGAAAGCACAGGCACCCCCTCCACGGCCACTCACAGACCGCACATGCTTCCTGGGTCAAAAGGGATGCGTAGGGAGGAAGGAGGCATGGGGAGGGACTGCTGCTGAATCATGCCGTACGTACTGGCCAAGTGGTTTGTCAAGAGTCAAAACTGAGTGCATTTCATAATGCATCTCATTGTTACGTGGGGAAAGGAGTCTGCTTCTCCCTGATGAAGAACTAGCAGATCCAGGGATGTGTTCAGTGGTCGTCCTTGACTTCCACTAACCCATGTTGAATATCTCCTAATCCCAGAGAGACTTGAAGCGCAGAAGCTGTAGGGGACACTGGGCACAGCTGGTGATGTGTCTGTCTGTCCCTCGCGAGGATGCTGTGTGCCCGTTCGCTAGCCCTGTAACTGTCAAGTGTGGCTGGTGAGCTCCGCAGCAGCCTCACCTGGCAGAGAACTGTCCTCCCTCACAGGGACCCACTGGGAGGGGATGACACAGGGGCCGCGGGGAAGCCTAAGGGTCCAGCGTCTCCCTGAGAAGAGGATGGGCCAGCGGGCGGCGCTCCTGAGCTCCTCCGAGAGGCACGAGGCACCACTGGGAATCACATCATTCGCTGGTTTCTGGCACTTCTCAGTCCTGTTTCTCTTTCTTCTAGGAACATTTTCTTTCTTTATGTGGGGCTTAGGGGCAGTTCTGGGATTGACCCAAGGCCTCATACTGAGTTACACACCTGGCCCTTTTTGCAAGTTTTTTGAGACAGGGTCTCACTGAGTTGCCCAGGCTGAACTCGAACTTGTAATCTTCCTGCCTCAGCCTCCTGAGTAGCTGGGATTCCAGGTGTGCATCACTGTGCCCAGCTAGGAGCATTTCCCTAATAAACCACTTACATACAAATCCTTAGCTCAGTATCTTCCTGAGAGGCTCCAACTTAGAAGAATAAAAAAACGAAAAGAATCCCCGTGGCTGCTCTCACATGGCGTCAGGCTGCACCTCACAGCTCATGTTCGGCTTCAACCACAGAACGCATCTAGATAACTCTCTGAAGTAAATCAACCTCACACACTTCTTCCTGAATACTCTACTACCTGTTTGTCTGAAACCTCCGGTCACCACCTTGTGGCTGCTGCTGGCTCAGCCAGGACACCACAGACAAAGATTCTGCAAACATTCTACTTTGCCCTGGGCAGGAGCTCTTTAACCCAGCTTTGACACCCAAATCTGAAAGTGAAACGTCAAGAAGTATAACAATAACAGTGATCTCAATAAAAATTATGGTGGCAATATCATGATGCCAGCTCTAACCCAGACCTTGTGACACAGTGATGCGCTCCACGACACATCTGCTTGTGGCTTATGAGGGAGGAAAGATTCAAGCCCCTGGCACTCCCCTCTGCTTAGCTCACCAAGACATGTTATTGGACCCTGTGAAACATCTTAAATCAGGACAATAGTAACACAACTGCTTTCTAATTGTGAAATGATCTTCTCTTAAAAGGTGAAAGCTTTTCCACTTGTTGAGACCCAGCCTTTTCCCATCTCCTCTGACAGCCAGAGGGACAGGAGCCCACTGTCAGCCCTCAGGATTCTTGCTCCTGCAGACCTGAGGGTGAGCCCAGTGTCCACCCAGTCTCCTCCCCAGCTGCCTCCACAGCTGCCCCTGCCCTTTCCTGCAGTCCTGAGAGGAGTTGCTGCTTGCTCCACAGTTGGATTCCTTCATGGCAAGAAAAACTACAGAAGGAACATTTCACTGTCTTTCAACTTAGAGTTAGAACATCACCAGTGAGTAAGGACAGAGAAGTGGGCCACTGGAGAAGAGTGAATCCATGCATGGGAAACAGACTCTTCACTCCACTGTCTTAGTCCACCAAATAGTCTTCATAACTTCGCGGTGCTGACTTAAAGCGTTCTTTAAGGAAAACATGAAAATCATCTTTCAACAGCCCTTAAAGAAAAGTAACCCACGTGCATAGTCCGAGTCAGCTATTTATTGCTCGCACCTTG
Organism: Fukomys damarensis; assembly: GCF_012274545.1. Classification (NCBI taxonomy): domain Eukaryota; kingdom Metazoa; phylum Chordata; class Mammalia; order Rodentia; family Bathyergidae; genus Fukomys; species Fukomys damarensis. The sequence goes on from NW_022900933.1 coordinate 2,015,315, forward strand.
TTAATCTTCAGCATCTTCTTGCCTGAATCTTGCTCGTCTCTGTGTAATTCATATATTTGTGTAATTCACATAGTTGCGATTCATATAAAGATGATGAATCTTACATCAATATATTGTTTTATTATGTAAGACGAGCCAATTAATGAAGTATGAATGGTACAGTGGGAAACATCAGAGAATTATTCAGTGGTGATCAACTAAAGTGAGAATGAAATGCTGTAGTGATTGCAATGCTGGAGAGGGTGGATGTGAACAGGAGAGTGTCAGGCTCAGGGGAATGGAATGACCACAGTCTGGGAGTCAAGAAATTTATAGCGCGATTCCCTGCCCCAGTTCTATGGAGCTGCATGACTTTGAGAAACTAATTTCACCACTAGGAACCACATGCCTAGGCCTATGAGACCGGGCTAATGATCCCACTCACGGCTTGTAGCAGACACCACTGCCCAGTATTAGCAGGCTCTAGGTGGCACAGGCTTCTTGCCCTCTACAGTTTGGCAGTGTATTATCTTAGGAGTCTGACTGAAGCTTTACGTGATTCAAATGGGCATGTCGGACAGCAGAGTTGGGCTAGTATCACTCCTTTGCTAATGGCTGCTACCAAGATTTAAGTCCTAGTTTGTGAAGTAGCAGGGCTGGTTGAATTCACCTCCAGCCGAGGTCAACTTGGCTCCAGCTAAATTCTTCCCCTTTGAATTAACCATTTATTCTTTTCAGTAAAGATATGCTAGTGCCTTCCCTGCAATACTTGTTATCAGTAGGTGTCAGAGGCCTGCCCAGCTCCCCTCCTTCCCACGCTTGTAATGAATAAACACTGGACATCCTTGGGGTCTTTGTCTTTGCTTCCCAGAGCACCTTCTCTCAAGTCTCTGTCTGTGTCTTTGCTCTCTCTTTCTCTTTCTCATCCTGCAGTGTATTGTTCCACAGGAGATTGCAACCCACTGCAGGAGTTATGGACCATGTTCCCGATCGCGGCTGGGGTCAGAATGTAGATTAAAGGTAAGATATCTATAGAACAAGACAAAACAGCATTTTGGACATTTAGGGACTAGCTTAATGAGGCCATTCCTAGCCCTGCTCTATCTTTATTTCCAAGAACAGCAGGTAAAGGGTTAGACACTTCTCAAAAAAATGCAGAGAGGATCCCCAGTAACCCCCGCCAAAATGTAGGGAGGGCCCAGAAAAGAGGTCGGTGGTGTTAGGAATATTTTAGAGACGAACATCATTGTGGTTTGAAGGCTTCTTAGAGAGGTTACAGAAAAAAATAACCACAAACAGAAAATTGATAGAGTTCATCAATTTTGTCCTGCTCATCGCTGGACACAGTCAAGAATGTACTTGGCAAGCCATAGACTGGAAGAGCTGTATCTAACAAAGGACTGCTATTAATTATACAATAAAAAATTCAACAAGCTACTCCTAAAACTTGGCAACAAATCTGAACAAAGACTTCATAAAGTTAGGTGCATAAATGGCCAATTCACTGTACAACTGTACTCCATGTCATTTCTCATCAGATAAATACAAATTCCAATAAAAGAGCACTGCAGCAACTACCAGGTTTGCTAAAATGGAGAAAGATGTATGTCACCAGACGCTGTTGACGAGGTTATAGAGATGACAGAACTCTCAACAACACTGGTAGGATATAAAGTGGCATGACCCTTTGGGGGAAATCTTAGCAGTTTTTAAGAGAAAATTAAGTGTATGCCTACTCCAAGACCTAGCAATTCTACAGCATGGTAAATACCTGACCCACAAAGTGAAAACAATGAAAATAAGAAGACTTGTACATGACTCTCATGGAAGCTTTATTCCTAATAGCTAAACACAAGATACAATCCAGGAATCTACAGGAGAATGGAGAGATAGTCTGTAGTATGATGGAATATTCTCAAGAACACAAGGAGAAGAGTTACTGATAAAAATGCAATAATAGGGTGGATGGCAGACCTGTAGGAAGAACAGCTAGAGTAGATACTGTATGCTAAGAACTGGGAAGAGTCTGAACTTTTACCCTACCTGCAAGCTAATCAGTTAGCCTGACATGTTCTTATGGATGCTGGCTGAAGATATGGGGCTCCTGCTTCAGAGACAAATGCTTTGCCTTTCACAGCTATCAGTAGTAGCTGGCAGATCAGCATTTTCTTGGGTTGCTTTCAAAGCATAGTTCCCATAGGGTAGCACAACACGGATCCAGTGGCACCTGCACAGGCAGTGAGAGAGTCTCTAAGCCCAGTAAGCACACCTGCTCTTTGCTTCCAAAGAAGCTTGCTTTCCAAGGCCGTCTACTGTACAAACATCCTTGAAATAAGTTGGCAGCAAAGGCCATCTGAGTCTCTGCTAGCAAGATTTGCCAAGATGTGAGCAATCCACAGAGGACTGCATCCCAGGGCTGTGTGATTCCTCTTGCATAAACTTGCAGAGTGCTAGGGATTTAGGTTGAAGGGAATTAAACCGTGCATTCCTCTAGTTTGGTGGGAGAAGACAGTGATGGCAGGAATCTTCCGGATATGTCTTTGTTCATACACCAGACTACATGGGTTCGCATATTCGTCAAAACCCAGTGAAGTTACACTTAAGATTTGTGCATTTAATGTTTAGAAAATTTTACAATAAAAGAAAAAGTTGAAACAAATATTGAGCTTTAGCTACTCATATGCCAAAGTATTTAGAGGTAAAGCACATACTGCCTGCAATTTATTTTGAAAAGCATCGAAAGTACTTCAATGTACTGATAAAGAGAGGAGTAGACGTGTGGTCGTGCATGAAGAAAGCATAATAAAACGTTAATGGTAGACTCTAAATGGTGTCTGTACCTGTGTTCCAGGTACCTTTCTCTTGCCTTTGCTGTGGAAGTAAGAAATAAGTGAAGGGCTAAGAAGAAAATATTGATGACTATTAGGAGATAGTCTTTGAGAAATGATAAAAAATTACAGAGTTGGAGACATGATGATTTGTAAAAGTCATCCACATTACAAAATGCACCCCCCCAGACACACATATCTGCACAAACGAAACGGTAAGTGATATACCGTGGGAAGTATGTATAACATATCTGATCACCAGGTTGTTTAAGCATTCTTATATGCCAAAAAGGGAAAGATTAGTATCAATACAGAAAAATGCACAAGGGTTATAAACAGACAATTCCTACTTTTTCAGTAACAGAGTTCTTTTGATTGTGTTCTTATTTTATCTGGCATGAAACTTTCCAGAGCAATTATATGCTTTTCATTTTGCTCTACTTGGAGTGAAACCCAGGATCTCTACACGGAGCTACACCCCCAGCATTCCCTACATATTTTTTTGTCTTAAACAAAGTCTCATTGAGTCACAAAGTTGTCCAATTGTGTTGACCTTGGGATCCTCCTGCCTCTGCTTCCCAGAGTGCTGGGATTATAGGCCGGTGGCACCAGACTCAGCTAACCCTATCCTTCTTTATAATCCTAAACAGAGTATACCGATCGCATCACACTCTTCTTAATTCCTCAAGGTCACTACAAATTCCATTTGGTGTTTAAGGATATGACATAGAGTACAATGGCACATTTGAAAGCCATGGGAATGATCTGGCTCTTTACCCCAAACAATAACCAGACCCCAAATTCACTGATTTTCATTTATTTTCTTGTTAGAGACTTTTCTGAAAATTTCTGTAGGAGCAGTAAGGTGGCCCTTCTCCCTGCTACATTCTGTCCGTTGGAAGTCCTCATACTACAGTGTGCCTGGTCTTTGGGTTTGGAAACCAGATAACCACATTCCTTCAAATCTCATGAAAACCAAGAGTAACTAAACTGTGGAGTAGTGCTGAGTAGATTTTGAAGCAACAAAGTATGTGACCTATAATTATGTTACATCGAGGTTTGCTATCCAAGGACCATCTGTGGTTATCTTTTGGTTCTTGCATGGGTATGCAATGGCCAAAGTCACTGGATACCTGAATTCCAATTAAGTAATGCTTCAAGATAGAAATAACATGTGGAGAAGAAGTACCGAGTCTCATATCGCTGGGTCATTATTTCAACAGAAATCTATCAAGGCTTGAAAATATTTGGTGCATCTTTGAAAATGTCTTAATGTCACCCGAGTCAGTTACTTACTTACCTGACCCATAGCTGGAAATTAATTCCAAAAGCCATTTACACTACAGGGCTGTCCCAGGAGTCACACTTTAAAGGATGCTATTTCCAGCATGAGCTCAAGTGTTCAAGGCAGTATCCTGAGGTTTTCAGTTCAAAGAAATCAAATTAGTACAGCTGGGCCAATTACCAAAAGCCAACAGAAGTCTTCGTCTCCCTCTTTAACAGGTCCCTCCCCTCTTGCACCCCTCTGCCTTCTGGAACTTTGATCCCAAGGCCCCCCCACTTTTCTGAATTGCTTTTGGCACAGGCTTCAGGCAAGTGAGCAAGCAGTTAGATGCTCACCCAGAATCAAAGTTGTGTGACAACAATGATCTTGGCTCAGAAAATCAAAAGGAGAGCTCCGTTTTGGCAAAGATCTTATCTAACTCTTCTCAAGGGTATTCACATGTTCTCTGGGGCTTTCATTAGCCTCATATCAATGTTGAAATAGAGGTCCCGAGATAACAAAAATGATCACTAATGTCTTTCTCAATTATATTTTCAGATTTACTACAATTATTTTCTGCCTAGGTTTGTTATCATTAAATCTTCTCCCCTTCCTTCAAATTCATATGTTGAAGTCCTAACCTCAGTGTCTCAGAAAGTGACAGTACAGAGCTGAATATCTTTGAGAAGATGTTGAAGGCAGGATGAGGACATTAGGGTGGATTTGAACGCTGTAGAACTGGTGTCCTTCTAAGAAGAGAAAGTTGGAACTGACGCAGGAAAGTCTGTAGGAAGACGGGAGGAGGGGCCACCTACAAGTCCAGAAGAGAGTCCTGCTGATACCTGGATCTTGGACTTAAAGCCTCAGAACCATGAGCAGATAAAATTTCTATCCTTTAAGCGATGTAGTCTGTGCACTGTGTTTACAGAAGCCCGCGTTGAAAATCCATGTCAAGTACCAGAGATACAAAAAATCCAGTCACTTAAGCAGCAACAGTTGTGCCAAGGATGGTGTTTTAGCTATAATTTGAGAGTGTTTTTCTGCCTTGCAATGACCTGTTTAGATATCAGACATGTATAGAGTCTGGGAACATCCGTGACTCATCCCTAATGACTAGGTACTCCACAGGAAGGTGTGCTCCGTCCTGTTCCAGAGATGAAACGTGCTCCTCACTCTGAGCTCTCTTCTCATCAGAGAGCCCGATGAGCTCTTTGGAATCCCACGTGCTCCATGCCTCCTTCCCATCTGTGTGTCAGCAGAGCTCACACTCTTCCTCCACAGTGCAGCCTAGGAGTCCTCCCTGCCCAGCCCTGTGTCCCTTTTCAGCTGTGCTGGCGTGGCTGTCTCGATGGCCTGAATCCAATCAAAACATTTACTTTTCCTAGTCATTTTAACTTCGGGAAGAGCCAGAAGGTGCACAGGGCCAGATCCAGTGAACGAGGTGGACGAGACCTCCCTGTGATGTCTTTATGAGCTGCCTTTCTGTGAGTGGTGCTCAGCAGCAGCATTTGCTTTTTATTTTAAATCACACTTTGTAAAGACACCCCAGAGGACTTCCAGGACTGCTTCAGAAAGTGGCCAGCATGATGGGATGAGCGTGTTCCAAGTTAGAAGTCATATTTTGAAGGGAATTAATGGCAGTGCATCTTTAAAACTTTTCTTACTACACGTTTGTACTAGATATTGACTATATTTATGGTGGGGAACAGGCACATGTACATAATGTATCTTAATTGGGTTTTGTTCCCCTCACCCTCTATTCTCTTCCTCCTCCCTCCCTAACAAGATCCCCTATTTACCAAAGATCTCCCTATTTCCTATTGTTTTCTTTTTAAAAGTTCTTTAAATTATTTATACTTTGGATTTCTCGTATAAAAGAAATTATACAATTTTTAAACTTATGTGATTGATTTATTTCACTTAACATTACGGTCAAAGTAGCAAAGTATCTGTTACCATAATTTTTTTTTTTTTTTGCACCAAGTATGGAACTCAGGAACTTGCACTTGCCAGGCAGGTGCAGTGCTGCTGAGCTAAATCCCCAGCCCTACCGTAAAAACTTTTTAAAACATTCCCCCACATGTTTTGGTCCCACCTTGTACACCTAGGCAGGTGAAGCCCTTCCATTCCCGGTGGTTAATCTCCTGTACTGGTCTGAACTTAGTGTACCAAGACTGAATCAGCTCTTCCTGATAGAACCCTTTATTACTTTCAAAAAGAATGAAACTCATCAATGTATTGAAATGTAATTTCTGAAGAACATAAAGAAGAGACTTTAACTTGAGAAAAAATGAATTTTCAACTCTTTATAAAGGCCAAGCGAGCTGTGCACTTATATCAAAATCAAGATGACTGGGAGCAGTGGCACTTGCCTGTAAATCCAATATTCTGGGAGGCTGAGGCAGGAGGATGACAAATTCAGGCCCAGCCTGGGTAAATGAGTGACTTAGCAAGACACTGTTTCAAATAAAAAATTTTAAAAGGACTGAAATGTAGTGCAACGAAAGGGCCTTGGGTTCAATCCCTAGTACCACACCAAATAAAACAGAAATGAAGATAGAAGGTCATGCTGCAGTGTAGTGGAATCTATGCCCACTTGCTCCAGGAGGAGCATGCTTCCCCCCTCAGTTCCCTAAGGGATGCTTAGAGAATTCCAATCACGCTCACTCACAGTAAACTTGAGCTAACTGGTGTGGGAGAAGCATACTCCTTGGTAAAGTCTGAAAGAAATATTGAGAATGAGTCATTAATGAGAGAAAGGACAGCGAGAAAGTTAGAAAAAAAGGGAGAAGAGACCATGAAAGAGGCAGAGAAGTAGACAGAGGGAAAGGGAATTGTTTTGGTTTTTGTCTCTGACTACTGTGTTTTGACGTGCAGGACCCAGCATTTCTTTTGCAAGCAAAATCTGGAATAAATTGGGTTTTATGGTAGCTAAGAGCATCATATAATACCTTGGGAAAGCAACTCAAAGTTGCATTGCCAAATGGAGGTTCTTGTTAAGCATGGAAGGATCACGAGACAACTTTATGAATTACAGGGTGCGGTGGGTTATTTCAATGAGATTGCGGATGCTTTATACTGCTGACTCAGGCAGGGATAGCAACAGAATGCAGCCATGTGTGTTCAGAGTCCTACTGAAAGGGCCCTCCAGGAGGATTGGCAGGGAGCCACTGCTGGTTACCCCCTTCAAACCATGTTCCCCACGCAGGCGGCCCCACTTCAGTCTGAGCACCCCCATTTAGGAACCGGAACTCTGCCTAGGAGAAACCAGTGGTCTATCTAATGGCACCTCGGTTGGCCCTGCTGTTCCCTAGTGGTTAACATTTACTTGTTGGTCTTGCTGAGTTCAAGTGGTAAACACTTGACCTCTGAGTAGGATCGTGAATTATTACAAAGGGCTGCTTATTATTCATTGTAAATGAATTTGTTTTTTTCCACTCATAACTCAGCGGCAAAGAGAAAAACCTAGGTAAAATCGTGCTATGGTAATAGAATGTTTACTCCGTGGAGAGGAGCCATCATTAGGGATGGTACAAGCACTCCCAAGTACCCACTGTTTGTTAGTTGACTGCAATAAGGAATCTCCTCATAAAGAGAGTAAACAAAAACATATAATCAAGAACACTAGTTTTTCTTGTCCTCTCTTTCTCTGCCTAAATACTCTGTAAGGGCTTCAAATTCAGCATTCTTTAAATGAATTTTGTCCATTCTGGCAATATTGGTTTTGTCTGTCTAGGAACAGGGAGCAACTTTTCATTTTCCGATAATCTCTTTGATCTCCTTTTTCCGGATTCTGTAGCTTTGTTGTTGTTGTTGTAGAGGTCTTTCTCTTCTTTGATGGGGTTAATTCCTAAATACCTTGGTTCACGAACACTTCTGTTCACTAACAATTCGGTTTGCAAAGAGAAGCGTTCCACAAAATTTTGCTTCCACTCAAGAACTCTGCACCAGGTGGCAAACACCATCTTCTGACACATGGTCACGGCTTCCGCTCTTCGAGATTGCAGTTATACATACTTTCTGTGAAGCTTTTCTTGTGTGCTTTTGAGTGCACACCGTACTGTACAAAATGATCCCATCAAGTATGGCTCCAAAGAAAGTGCAGAGCAAGCCTGGTGGTAACAAGAAATTGCAGAGTGGTGATAGAGGTAACGAGACCGAACGTGTGCAGCAATGAGAAGTTAAGTAAGGTTCGTGTTGTCTCTTCATACTGCACTGTACTTTGTCTCATAGGCTTTTGTGGTTAAAAATACGTGTGGGGCGAAGGGAGGGCAGGGGTAAGGGGGAAAATGAGAAACAAGACCTATCATGTAAAGGTACAAGATCCCAGTAATGAATGTGACTGTACTGTATCCCTAAAAAGTACCAATAAACTCAATGAGGAAAAAAATACATGTGGTTTAGAATGAATTAACCTTATTTATATTGAACCTGATGGGGAAATTTGACTTGGCTCACAACCAATTCGGTTCATGACCAGCTGAACATATTAGACAGGGGGTTGGACTCTGCTGGATGCCTTATAGTTGGAGTAAAGGGTTAATATTGAGTGATTTTAAGAATATATATATATTCTATATATTTAAGAATATATATTCTAGAATATATATAGAATCTATATTGAATATAATATAGAATATATATAGAAAGAATATATATAGAATATATTTTATATATATTCTTAAATATATAGAATATATATATAT
>NW_022900933.1:2024273-2067810 GCF_012274545.1 Fukomys damarensis
GTGATGCCTTTTCAACAGATGACATTACCCTTGTAAGGGGGACCCTGGAGGATGTTGTGAATTGCAGAAAACTCACTACACTGCTGGACTCTAAAGAAAAAACTGAAAATGTGTGGTAATCTCAATGTCCAAAGTTACCCAAGCAGCAGTTTACTATACTAATAAATGTCTGGAAGCTAATGACCACCACTCTGAGTATCTGTTGTAATTGTAGAGGCCAAACGTAACTTGTATTAGCATCACGATGTCTCAACAAATTTAGTATTAAAATATTTATATTTTTCTTTTCCTGAATGTGTATACATCCCCCCCGCATAGCTATGTATCCCATGAAAAGTGAAGAAGAGGTGAAGGATAACAGGTAACTAGATAAACTAAGGAAAGCAAAACGTAAAACAGGTAGGACAGAAGATTAATAAGGGAAAAGGAAAAAAGAGCAGAATATACAGTACAAGTACGAAAAGTTGAACGAACAAGTAAAAAATAGTAGTGATTAGAAGAAAGAACTGAAGAAAAGGAATGCGGAAAAGAGAAGAAGAGAGATAACAAAATAAAACAGCTGGAGCTTATCCAGAGCAGACACTCCAGCAGGCCATCCTCACCTGGCCACTGGGCCGCGGTTCCCTCCTTGGGCACAGCCCATCTGCAGCCCTTTCCCTCCCTACTCCTACTCCGTAGGCCGTTTACTACACGGCCCTCTAGTGGTGAGGGAGACCAGCTTCTCTGAGCCCACCTCCTCCATGCAAGCAGGTTTAAGGAGTGGTTAACTGCAGTCTTTTGTCTCTGTCCTACTATCCAACCACCACTACACATAATCTGAGAAGACGAGGGTGCGAAATAATTTTCTCAACACTGAGCACCCCTTCACCTGCTATGAATGACCTAGAGATTTTCTGCCTGTCACGTCACCAGAGGTTCTCTGTCCCAGCCCTCCCTGCCTTCTTGGCACTCGGATCCCAAACTGACCCTCTGTCAAGACTCCTCTTCCCAGGCAGTAGAACCTGCCATAGTCCCCAGGCTTGATTTAGGGATTGCCCCCAGCCATCATAATGGTACGTACTGCTCAGGATTTCCTGTTAACTCAGATTTCTCTGGTCTTTGTGGAAATGACGGGATGGAGCCCACTCTGGACGGATTATTCAGTCTCACCTCCTCTTCTGTGTCTCCAGGGATGTGAACGATCGGTCCTTGACGGTTGACTCAGTGCTGCCCTGGTGTTTATTTCTTGCCTGGAGGGGAGCACTTCCCTTGGCCTGATGAGGGCAGGAGAGGATTCTGCAGGGATGCAGAGGTCACCAGTGTTCGCAGGCTGATGGCAGAAGGGGCTGGTGTAGCCAGTCTGTCCGGCACCCTGACCTCTGCAACATTACCTGGTTCCCTCAGGATGTTGAGGTGCTCTCAAGATGGCTGCTCCCTGGACAGGGTTGGACAGGGGTCTTGGGGACCAGTCAGGCAGTGCTGCTCCCCACTTTCCACCATCTCAGTTTTATTTGATCTACATGGATTGTCCCTCAGATTAATTTTCTGTTTCTCATTGTGGTTGCCTCCCCATTTCAGAGTACGTGTGTTTTCAGTGACTCTTCTTTGAGTGTCTCTGGTCAGCCATGTTCTCCCTTTGCCTTTTAATTTGTCTAACAACCCATCATTTACATAGCAAGGTGCACTAGTGTCATTTTAAGAAGCATTTCATAAAAATCATCCAGGATAAGTTGTTGCTGAGCTTCAGGTAGATGACAGAATTAGAATTCTTCATAGGTTTAGTTTCAAAGAGCCACCCTGAGAAATGAGAAATGATTCCATTCCAAGACCTAAGTATAAACATGCCGTGTTTATAAATGACTCCCAGAAGGATGACAGCAGATGCCAAGCAAAAATGCCGAGAATATGCTGTCTCATGGATCACATTTTTAATGTATTAATTAATCTGAAAAAATTAATGAACAGATTAAGGAAAATTGCCCTTTAGGCATTGATAGCTCTTTTAAAGAAGAAGTATAGACCTCTTCTGAAAGGAAATGTTTAATAGCATGGAAAGTGTCCAGAAATATAAACGTTATGAGGACAGACACTGTTTTCAACCATGAATACTTAGCTTCCTGAACTGATGAAAACGTGTACTTGACTTATAAAAGAAAGAGGATTTGAGGACTTTTTTTCCAAGACATGGTCCTATAATCCCAAATGGCGATGTTGAGGGTCTGATGAATATATTATAAAGAGGCCTTCAAGTTTTTATCTTACCCACATAAAACCCCATTTCCCTGGGTAAATAACACATGTTCAAAAAACTCTGGTCAGTACGTAAAGACAACCAAGCCCAGAATCTGTTAAGTGCAAGAAATCCTGGCCACCAGGAAAAGTGTGGCCCATGAAATCAGGCCAGACATTCTGTGTAGGCAACAGGACCTCAGAGAAAACAGCTGGAGCTATTCTTGCAAAGTTGAGATTTTCCATAAGGCAGATTTAATCATAGCCAGAGAGACATCACCCCAGGGATACCATCTTACCTTGAGAAAAGTGCCGCTAAACACAAAAGCTGCCCTCCTTTGGGGACAGAAATGAAGAAAAAAGTTTATTTCCTTGTAGTAAACAAACCTGCTCAGGGAGAACAAACCCACCTACTTCAAGGACATTCAGACCCAGAGAACTAGAAAAATGAACTCCACAACATTGTATACATTGAAAAGTCTCTTTTAAAAGAGTTACAAATTCTCCTAAAATATAACCTAAACCCAAGACGAACTTTTCATGGAGTCCAGATTCTGGAATTTTTTTGTAAAATTAAAAGGCTAATTGCACAGAATAACCAGTTTGCTATATTTTCAACATTCCAGGCATACAAAGGAGATCGAATTTGCAAGGAGAGAGTGAAAGAGACCCCCAGGAGCCTGAACTTCAGAGTGGGGTGTTTGGAAAACAGGATGATGAAATGAGAATAGGTTTCAAATCTGAGTCTGTTCTATTAATTTTACCTCCTTATGTGTTAAATAATATTCCATTACCAGTTGTGACTAGATATGTCCTGCCATATGATAGGTATTTCGTGTAAAATATTCATGCAACATTTTGTCATCTTTAGTTGAATAAAAAATCTCATTCTACAAGTTGCTAATAGTTTATCAAAATGTTTTCTCTGTGTCTGTGTCAGAAGGACTGCATGTTAACAGAAACAGTGAAAACACATCAGCTGTTAATCTACTTTGAACATGTTAAGACAAAGAAAATTTCAAAATTAATTTGTTCTGGACCAGCAAAGTGCAGCATCACCAAAAAGCAACGTCTTTTTTCCTGTGTTTTTTTTTTCATTATTAATCACTTTATTTGCACCGTGTGCCATGATCTGGTTCAGTCTAACCCCCATTTTATAGATAAATTTGTTTGGGTGTAGGAGAAGGCAATAATTTCTATTAAGTGGAGGCAGGGACGGGTGCCACAATCAGTGCGAAAGACCATGGTTTGAATCCTAGGCCTACTTTTTCTCTGAGTTGTTGGGATACATTGCTTCTATTTTTAAATACATACATGTGTTCTTTATACCAAGCTGCAATTTAAAATGATTTCACACACATAGACATAAAAGGAAGTGCCAGCTCTTCTGTTGATGCACAGTAACAGGAAACTGCAACTTTGGAATGAAACCAAGCAATTCAAATCTTAATTTTGTTACCCTTCAGATAAATAAGCCCTTCAAGTGCCATTTTCCTAATCTGTAAAATGGGGCTTCACCAAAAGGTAATGCAATACCTAAGCAAGTGCCAGCGCAGTAACTGGCACATGGGATATTTCTGAATATCTATTCCCTTTTCCCTTTCCCAAACCATTAGGAAACACAGCAGGTTGCAAATGTAACTCAGAGTCCTCTACTACTCACACTGGCACGGATGACAACCGGCAAGACTGCAGGGAGAGGGTTTCAAACCACACAAGGCAAAGGTAAGACAGATATGCACAGTCCTTGGGTAGGGTGGAGAACAAGTGGACAGCAGGAAAATGGAAGTGAGCCTCTTCTGTCATCATGACTTGTGCTATCCAAAGCGCCATCCAGTGGGTAAAACGGCAAGCCAGGGCAAAGCCAAGAGCAGGTAACCATCCCCATACGGTCACAGCTCGATTCTCAGTATAGCAACGCCTTCCCTCAACACTTCTCTTTCCCTTTGGATGTTGACCTTATCATAAAAATCTTTTCATGCTCTTCTTTGCTTTTCATACTCCTCTGTTAGCATTAAGCTCAAAACTACACAGGCTGTTCTTTGCAATTCATTCTAAAGGGAACCACTCTACGAAGCCGAAAGATGTCTTTCTATATGCTTTCTTACCATTTCAATACTTTTTATTGTTATACTGATTGTTGTAGTTTGCCAGTTTGAAAACAAGTCCCTTAAAAGGGTTTTTCCTGTTCTCTGGAAAAGGATTGTTGGGTAAGTTACAGAGGGTTTTTTGTTTGTTGGTTTGTTTAGGGTGTTTTGCTTTTGGTTTTGGTACTGGGGACTGACTCAGGACCTCATACTTGCCAGGCAGGCACTGTGCTGCTGAGCTACATCTCCCTGGTCTCCTTGGGTAAGATATAGTGAGTCACAGATCCCCAAAGACTCTTTGGGCTCCTTTATGGAGTTTTCCACTGCTGCCATCCCAGATCCAAAAATTAGGAACTTTATCCTAATCTAGTTCTCTTTGCATGTTGTACAGCAAAGAGGTATTTCTCTAGCTAGGACATAAAACAAGGAAGTTCAAAATATGACCTTGAGTGAGTATTGTAACTTCTCAGTTCTACAAAGGGGTTGGTAGCAAGCTTGTCCTCTTCCTACCACTCCATGGTGTGCTCTCTGTCAAAGACTGATGTGATGGAAACGTGGATTTGGAGTTGGAAAGTTGGGGTTTCAGTCCTAGTTCTGATAACATCTGTGTGGAACCTTGACGTCTGTATTTTCCACCTCTCTAGTCATACTGCAAGAATCAATGGCCAGGTACGGATTCTTGCCTTTCAACAGATGCTGATAAAAGCTATGCTTCCTCCAAAGAAAAATATCCATCGTTATCATAGAAAAAGACTTTATGAATAAAATCTCAGCATGGGAATGAGCACAGAGAGTCAACAACTGGGATCCCATCCTATTAAAAAGTTTCGGTACTGCAAGGGAAACCACAACAAAGTTAAGGAACAATGTACAATGTAGGAAAAGACTTTTATTAGCTGTTCCCCAGACAAAGGACTACTATCTAGAATATATAAAGAACTTAAAAAAATCAGACTCTCCAAATTTAAAGACCCAATTAAAAAATGGGCATCTGAAATGAACAGACATTTCTCAAAGAAGTAAAAGCAGCAAATAAACTTATGAAAAAAATGTTCCACATCACTGGTCATTCGAGAGATGCAGATGAAAACAACACTGAGATTCCACCTCACCCCAGAAAGAATGGCTGCTATTAAGAAATCAACCAATAGGGCCGGGAATTTAGCTCAGTAGTTCCGCTGGCTGCCTTGCAAGAGCAAAGTCCCGAATTTGATCCCTGGTACCAAAGAAAAGAAATCAACCAATAACAAATGTTGTTGGGGTTGTGGGAAGAAAGGAACCCTTCTTCACTGTTGGTGGGAGTGCAGACTGGTGCAACCACTGATAAGGAGATACCTCAAAAAACTAGGATTAGAGATCCCTTACCCAGTTATCCCTCTGCTAGGTATCTTCTTAAAAGAATTAAAAGATTCATACCACGGTGATATATGCACACCCATGTTTATTATGACACAGTTTGTAAGAGCTAAAACTTGGAAACAGCCTGATTGCCAGCCTATCAACTGGACACTGGATAAAGAAGATGTGGTTGTTTCATAAAGTAGGGAAGTACTACTTAGTAGTACTACTATTGAGTACTACTCAGCCACAAATAATGAGAAACTAGTCATTTATAGCTAAATGGATGCACATTTAGGCCATACTCTTAAGTGAAATAAGCAGGACACACATGTGTAAATACCAAATAGTTTCTCTGGTGTGAGAAACTGAAAGTGTAAATAAGAATAAAAATGTATAATAGATAATGTGAAACAGGAAGAAAAGGGCTAATAGGGAAGAGGAAGTAGGAGGAGTGGGGAAAGGAAAGGAAAAATTATGAGAAAGGGAAAATATGGAAACAAAGTCCTTGTAAATGTGAAGGGTGGGGGGTGAAGGGAGGGCGGGGAATGGGAGAAAATAAAAACCAACATACATCATGCAAAGGTGCACTTTACCGGTGATGAATGTCATCATACTGTAAACCTAAAATGTACCAATAAACAATGAAAAAAATATGCATAGTCACAAGGATTGCATAAAGTGTCAGGAGGTGCTCTAACCCCTTTCGGGACTCCGTGACTAATGCTCAAGGTCCCGACAGTTTGTGCGATGGCCTCCTGGACAAAAAGAGCTGTCCCCTGTCCCCCTGGGGCCATTGCTGCTCTGGTTGTAGGGGACAAAGAAAAATGAATGAAAGAGAAAGAAAGAAGGTCAAGGTAAGCCATGATGACTACGTTAGCCACTAAGACACCCTCTCCTGCACATACAATCTGGTCCTGGGGCCGTGCGTGCATTCACACAGGAATCTGCCAAATGTCTCATTTATTTTGATGAAAGAGAGGGAGAGCATGCAAATGCTTGCCCTCTGTCACTCCCCGCTCAAACACTCAAGGGGAGACTTACTCTGCACACAAATTGGCTGTCGGGGCTTCTTACAAGGGAGTGAAAGTAGCCGAGTAAAAGTGAGAAATCCCCTTCTCCAGTACCCGCCGCCCAGTCAGGGCTGGGCAGTAGAAGCCTTGGTGGAATGTCAACCGGAGTGACTCAGTGCACAAAGAATAAAGGTAAAGAAGAGTGCAGAGTTCCACACCGTATGTGATCTAGCTCATATAATCACTCTGAGAATCAAGTGACTTAGTACATGGAAAGAACTTTGAACAGAGCCTGATACTACGATAGCACTGATGAATATTAACGATCAGCCCAATTTACCAAGGAACAAAGTGAAACAAACAAGCAAATAAAAACTACTGGAACTCAACCTATCAACAGGTAGGGACTACATAGGGACTCAAAATAATCTTTTACCCAATAATGAGATCAAAAGGCCAAGAGATATAAGACACAGTTCAGCCCTTAACTAGTTCATTTGGAACAAAAAGGAGTACGGACTCCAGTGCACATAGAGTTAATTGCATAAAACCTGACACCCGTCGCCTGGGAACTTCGCGGGCTCGTTGTGTATGCTCCCCTTCCCTTCCTCCCCTTCCTCCTCTTCCTCTCCTCCCCTCCCTCCCTTCCTCCTCTCTTCTCTCCTTTGCTGTGCTCTGCTCCACAAGCCAGAAAGCCGACCTCCCCAACTCTTACCGGGCTCTTCTCACCCGCGCTGGACAACAGCAGGCACCAGCAGAAGGGGAAGCGGCTGCCGCCCTCCGTGGTCGCATGGCTCTCAGGTGCCCTTCAGGCGAGGAGTTACAGGCTTTTCCCCATGATCAGTTCAGGATGCTCCCCCATCCCGTGGTCCTCTTAATCCTGCCAACGCCTCTGAAGGGTCCCTAATACGCTGCTCTGTTGAAGCCCTCAGACTGTACCATCTGCTTCTTCTTGCGACCTTACTGACACCTTCCTTCCTCCCTTAACTTGACCTTCTTCTGCAGCTGTTCTTCTCTCCCCAAGCTCATGCTGGCAGAGCGGCCTTCAACTTCTTCCACACTTCATCTCTTCCTCCTCGTGCCTTTCACCCTCTTCAAACTCAGCAAACCAAGCAGTCAGCACAGAAATATCGCTGACCCACCTTACGCTCCATCTGGTTCTGTCCTCCCCAGATGAAGGCACCTGTAACAAAGAAAGCATCTCTGACACCTACGTGCCTGTTGTAAGGAGTCCATGGCCGAACGGTTGTAGAGATATCAATGGAAGTGCTCTGAACCCCGGCCAATACAACAGGTACGTCAACTATGAACTCCGCCACAGTAGTGGATACTGATAAATACCTGTGCAGGTTAAGCACATAATTTAAAATCTGCAATCCAGAATGCACCCAAATCCAAAACTTTTAACATTAACATGATGCCTCAAGTGGTAAATTCCACTCCTGTTCACATTTATGCAAACCTTGTTTCATGCACAAAATTATTAAAAATATTGTATAAATTATCTTCAGGTTGTGTGTATAATAAGGTGTTGATGAAACATGTATGAATTTGTGTTTAGACTTGAGTCCCAGGCCTAAAATATTTCATTATATCTATGCAAATATTCCAAAATCTAAAAATTTCTGGAAGGCAAAACCCTTTAGGTCCCAAGCATTTCCACTAAGGGCTATTCAATCTGTATATGCATGCTGTGGATGTCATACTTTTGTCTATCCATATAAAACTTTGGGGCAGATTGTATTTTTTTGTCAAAAAATAATATCACTGTCCTAACATACTCTAGCCTTTGTTTTAAAACAAGGCACAAAAAGGATGGAATTACCAGCATGGCACCAGGAACTTGTCCAAAACAAGCTAACAATTTGCTTCAGAAGTTGGCTATGTTTAAGATGACATCATGTATTCATTTAATACATATTTACTGAAGCCTGCACGGCCAGGCCCCCTCCCAACCCCAGAGGATTCAGCAGGAAACTAGACAGAAGTGCTTTCCACCTCCAGGGAACTTGTAGTGTGGTGGTCAAGATGGTGGGGATGAAGCTCATGAAGGTGACCAGTGTCAGGGAGAAGAAATTCCGGTGACACGGGACGGGACGCACCCTGGGTAGTCAGAGAAGCTTCTGGAGGGAAGTGCAGTTCAAGCTTAGCCTCGAAGACTGACATGGGACAGAGGAGCGGAAGGTAAAGGGCAGATAGGAGAAAGAAGGGTGAGCAAGCGCAAAGACAGAGAGGTAGGGAGTGAGTCATGTTTCTGAGGAGCTGAGAACGGCCAGGTGTGGCTCTGATAGACGGAGCACAGGAAGAGGCTGGGCGTGGCAGTGCAGGGCTCTGTAACCAAGCTGCACAGGTAGGTTTCATTTTAAGGCCAACAGGAAACTATGGAAAGGCTCTCAGAAAGGGGAAGTCATGAGGTCTTGAAAAGCTCTCTTGTCTGCAGAGGAAAGGCTGGATGGAGGAGGGCAAGAACAGATGTGGGGAGACCATCTGCGACTGGGTACCTTCAGTTTAGGCAAAGGCTGATGTCATTTGAGCCAATACCACCTTAGAGAGAATGGAGAGGAGCTGGATACAGAAGGTATCGAGGAAAGAACCTAAGTGGGAATTGGAGGAAGGTACAGGAGGAAGGAGAAGGTGAGATTTTTGACAACTCCCAGTGAACCAGCTTGGGCAGATGGACAGAGAGGAAGCCACTTCCTGAGATAAGGAACAGCTGGCTAAAGACAGAGTCGGGCCATGGGGACACTGTCTACCAGGTTAGATGAAGGAAAAATGTAAGACCACTAAGTAAAGTGCAGACTGAGTCCCATGAAGCTGCCGATACTACACTACTAATGCTCAATATTGATGTGAGGTCACGGGAATGAGGCCAGCCTTCCAGAACTAACACACGTTTGAAGAACCATCGTCTGAATGAGATGCCACAGACTTCGCCGTCGTCAGCAGCAGCAAGAGATCACAGGAAGAGGCCCAGGGACACAGGTGCCCATGTACCCTGAGACGCTTACATCAAGTGCGGAAAGGTACTGACTCCTCAAAACGCAAGTGGAGAGAAATAATCTGTATGCAGCCCTAGTCCAAAATCAAATAAATCCAATGCATCCCAGACTTATTTTAGGACTACTGGAAAACACTTATCCAATTAACTTACAGTCTGCAGTGAAGTTAGAGTTTAAAAACTGGTTTGCACTTATTTGCCACAATGCTAGGAAGAGCAGGAAAGCACTGCATGTGTTTGTTGCTGATTTTGACCCAGAACTCAGGTCTCTCACCGACTGGGTGACTTAGGAGACAGTGCACAGCCTGCATGTGGCGTTGCGCCCCAGATCGCACAACACTCCAGGGTCCTGCTGGACACCGAAAGGCCGCAGTTCTTCTCTTGCATAGAGAATGCAAAGAGCCCACAAAGGGCAGTGAGATCCACTCACCGGGGCCTGGCGTCCCCACAGCACCTTCTACACCCACCTCCTTTGCCTTGAGTCCCAAGGTTCTGAGCTCATTAAACTAGAAGCTAAAGCATCACCCTTCCGTGGGGTGACACCAGTGACCCACACGATGTGAGATCATTTTCACTGTGAACAGACCACCCTGAAGGTCACTTCAAATTAGGGATTCAATTCTGTTTGCTTCTGTCCCACGTCAGTCCCTTACTCGTGATTACCAGGGAAGGGCGCTGCCAGTGAAAGGCAAAATTGCATCATTGTGAGAATCAATTCTGGAAGGTTAGCTGCTAGCTCAGGTTAATATTAGCCTAGAGTTTTTCAAGATATTGCCATTAATAGGTTGCTTTCTTACAGTGTATTCCTGAGGAAGACTCATTATCACCAGGTTTGTTTCCCTATGGCTGCTTTCTCCACTCCCCCACACCTAAGACACACTTGCACCCTGTATTTCATTACCTGCCACACTTATTTGTTTTTTTGAAGTAGCTTAAGTTGATGGGGCCTTTTAATGATAGAAAAGGAATATTTTGAATTTACCTGAAATCTGCTTCATTTCTCTCAAGAAAAAAAGCCTGATTTATATTTCATAATGAAAGATAAGCTTCTAAATACCTGCCAAAAGTGAAGGAAGTTATTTATAATCCATTTAATGAGCGACTTAAAAATGTTAAGTCTATGGCTAGTTCCTCACATGTTGTTAGAGCAGCAATACCCCACAGCGGTAGGGAGGTTTGAAAAGTAGAGTCCTTGGTTTGTCTTTATATTTCCTGCCACTTCCATTTTCTCAGAAATGGCACTATGCACCTTCACATAAGCTATTAAAGCCCGAGAGCCCCCACCATCCTGAGTTCCTTCTTTTCCTTCATCAACTTTGCCCAAATTCAATCAAGTCTCCAAATTCTGTTCGCCCCCTCCCCAAACATCTCTCTGAGTGCTCCATTCCACTCATCCACATGCCTGTGGCCTTGGCTTGAGTCTTATTTATTATCTGTCTCCCACACACCTGCCAGGGCTTCCAGCTCATTTCCCCACTTTGCAAGACTTCCCCCATTCGTCCTATACATCATGGCCAACACAAACATTCTACAACACAAATCTGGTAATTTCCTTCCCCTTACACCCTTCCCTGGTTCATCTTTACCTAAGGAATACATCAAGGCACTGAGTGTGATGGGTCAGACCCCCACCTCAGGGTTCCTTCCTCTCTCTCTAGCTTTAGTCCATCTTCCCCATCCCCCACTCCCTACCAGCCATTACCACTTCCTTGTGAGTTTCTGAATATGGACTGCACCAGTTCACACCTTTATACCATCACACATTTTATTCTCTTTACAGAGGACTCTCCTCTGCCAAATTGATTTTGTTCCCTCTTCTGCCAGCACTGAACTGGTGGATACCTCTCTATATATTTTTTTTGCATCTATCACAATATACAGTAATTCTGTTCTGTAACTGCCTTCCTCTGTAGAACACAAGAAGGGCAGGAAGGTTTCCTTGCTCACTGTACCTTTGCCAGTACTAGCTGATTGTCTGAACTATATATGTGTCCTAGCATAATGGATGGATTCAACATTAAAGAGAAATTGCTTAAAGTTTAAGAAATTAAATTAATAAACATTAATTTGCTATAATATCAGAAATTTTTTCAGACACATAAAAGATTTATAAAATGTTATCTAGTGTTGTTCTTATAGCCCCTAATCTCTTTGGTTTTGTGCTCAAAAGCCACAATGTTCAATTCTCAATCTGCAAGTATTTCTACAAATCATGGCTACACCAAAATATATCACCAGAGAGGAAAATATTTCATTACTATAACTAATATAACTTCTTTATACAAAAGACACTACATTTATGCATACAAACATAACATAGGAAAGGAGAAATGCCTACTCAGAATCAAGAAGTAACTGGCAACCTTGCTTCAAACTAAAACCAGGTGGCTGAAAAGAGGAGGAGTCACATTGGACTTACTCAGAGAAAAACCAAATAAAAACACAGGTAAATGGAAGAAAGGAAAGGCCATACATCCTGATGCCAAAACCAATCTGAAATTAGAGACTAGTAGGTCAAGTAAAACATAGGCACAAGATTTCGTAAAACAGTGCATCAGCCCACAGAGCTACAGGCCATGTGGTCAGCACCAAGCAAGAATTGCCACACTGGAAAGTCCCCAAGAAACTGATGGACTAAGAAGGTGCAGCTAACTCAAGCCACACAGGGTAGATTTGGGAAAGAAGGGCCTCATCTCTTTTGTTCTCCTTCACACAAAGGACAGTGCAGCCGGGCAAGAAATTTCACTGGAAAACACAGAGTTGAATGACCAGAACCTTGCTCCCTCCCCAAGGAAGGGCCACCAGCCCCCCTTTTTTTCTTTCTCTGTTATGTGCTCCAAAGTTAGGGGCTTCAAAGCAGCTAAAAGAAATGAGTGGTACCCAGTGGCTTGAGAGAAAGACACAGACACATGTAAGATTTGAGCAAGGGTACTTAACCCGCTGGAAAGGAGATCCAAGTGGAACAGAGCCGCAGCACTGCCACCTGCCCTGTGACACACAGTGGGGGCAGGATAGAGAGGTGCCAGTGGAAGTGAAACAGGAGGCTGTGCAAAGTCCCGAGTGTAGCCAACTGTACACAGGACTGGGAGCAGCCCCAGGCTGTCCCTGCCTAAAAGCACCATAGCGACCCACAGTAAGGAGGCTGGGGGTGGGGGAGAGACATCCAAAAAGCTGCTGGCTGAAGATGGGCCCCACAAGATCAACTCTATACCTAGCGCTAATCCTGCTGCAGGTTTGACAGGGGTACATAGCACAGTTTTGGGACACTATTTGCCTGGGGCACTACCACAGAACTGCAGACTACAAGGGAATTTTTTAATTTTTTAATTTCTTTGCTGGTTTTGTTTCCTTTCTCTGTCTGGTTGGTTTTTGTTTGTTTGTTTAGGGTTTTTAAAAGTAGTTTTTATTTTTATTTTTCTGGTACCAGCAATTGAACTCAGGAGCTTGTGCTTGCAAGGCAGCCATGGCAGTACTGAGCTAAATCCTCAGCACTGTTTGTTTATGTTTTTACCTTTATTTTCAACTTGTTGTACTCTTCTTTTTCTCTTTCCTCAACTGTTTCTCTTGAGTTTATGATATTTTCATGGGAGTGAAAATCATTTTCTGTCTCTCTGGTTCACTTCAATATTCTTTGCTTTATCCTTCATACTTTCTCTCATGCCCTCTTCTCTGGTTTCCCAAACCTTGGTTGATCATCTGTTGTCTTCCAGCCATGCCTCTACTACATATCCCTTCATCTGTCTCTCTGGTTTGCCCATCTGTTTTAAATCTGCCCCCCAGAGGGTAAAATTAGTCTACTAAGGAGATCTTTGCATACAAGCTCCTGGTTTATTTTGGATTGTATTATAAAACTGTAGATCTTAGTTCTGTGGTTAAAGATACCAAATTAATAGCTACCATATTTTGTCAGTTTTTAGGTTGTGCTTGATGCTATTTATATTGCAAATTGCATTGCCTAAGCCAGGATGTCCTACCTTTTATAATCACTTTGTCTCCCTTGTATGACAACAGTGAAACTCTCTGGGGACATAACTATCACCATAGTCCAGCATCAATACAGAAAATGAAATAAATTTTTAAAAAATAGAAAATGACAAGATGTAGAAGTGAAATGCAATTACAAACTTCCACCCACCTAGGAACAATCCAAGAGACAATGAGATAGAGGAGATCAGAAGTCTCTCACCTAAATTCTCTGAAATGATAGAAGCAGAAGTAAGAAAATAGATGCATGAGGTAATAGAGAAAATAATCTCTCAGGTAAAAGAGAAATGATGATCAAAATGAAAGGCATGCTCAATGAATCTAGAGTAGACACAGATTTTAAAAAGAGGAGTTTAGGAAAATGATGGAAATTATGAATGCCCAACATAGGAAACAAACGGAATTCAAGAAACAGATTCACACAGGAATCTAGGAGATTTAAAATTTCACTGAAAATATAAGCAATAGATTGAACAAAGGTAAGGTAAGGGCAGAATTTCTGAACTAGAAGACAGGATGATTGTGAAAAAAAAGATATCTTAAAAATGGAGAGGAACCATGAAAAATCAATCCAAAAACTGCAAGGTGATTCTAAGAAGAACAATATAAGATTTTTCAGGCTCAATGAGAAAGTTGGAGGTAGTGTAAATGCTATAAAAAGCCTGTTAAAAGAAGTAATGGCACAAAACTTCCCAAACATGGGAAAAGAATTTGACACACAAATAAGTGAGGCATATAGAACTCCAATTAGCCATGACCAAAATAAATATCTACATGAATGCATATAATTATCAAGATCCCAGAAATTTAGCAAAAAAAAAAGAATATTAAAAGTTAGTAGAGAAAATAAATCACTTATAAAGAAAAGCCCATCAGAATCATAGCAGACTTCTCAACACAAACCATTAAGTCCAGGAGTGGTTGGAGTGAAGTATTTCAGGTTGTGAAAGAAAACAACCTCCAGGCCGGGGACTTAGCTCAGTGTTTCTGCTGTCTGCCTCACAAACACAAGGACCTGAGTTCATCACTAGTACCACAACAAAGCAAAATAAAAAAACTCAGGAAGAAAACAACCCCCAACCCAGGTTGATGTGCCCTGCAAAATTATCTTTCAAATTCAATGGAAAAATAAAACACTTCCATGACAAACAACAACTGAAGAAATTCATGACCACTAAACCAGCTGCACAAAATACCCTGAAGGATAGTTTAGAAAGAGACAATGAAGACCAAAAGTCCAAGGAAGCCAATAGAAAGAACCCATCAGGCAGGGCAAGGAATTAAACAGAAGGGAAAGACAGGGAACCAACAGCAAGAAAATAATATGACAAGGATAAGCCAACATATTTCAGTTATAACCATCAATGTAAATGGTCTCAACTCACCAATCAAAAGAAAGACTGACAGAACGGATCAAGTAGCAAGATCCAACAATTTCTTGCACACAGAAAACATATTTAACTCAAAAAGAAATTCATAGACTGAAAGTTAAAGGATGGAGAACAATACTCCATGTGACAGGAACCCAGAAAAAAAGCAGAGGTACCTATTCTATTTGCAGACAAAGTGGATTTCAAGCCAAGACTGATTAAGAGCGACAAAGAATGTCATTACATTCATAAAAAAGGAATAATCCAAGAGGAAAAGATAACAATCATAAACATATGCACCAAATACCAGTGTACCCAACTATGTGAAACAAATATTAATTGACATGAAAAATGAAATAAGCGTTAATACAATTGTGATGGGGGACCTCAACACCCAAGGGTCACAAAGAGGCAGATCAACTACACACACACACACACACACAAAAAAAAAATCAACAAAGAAATATCAGAACTGAACCAAACCTTTGAACAAATACACTTAGTGGATGCCTATAGAGTCCCCCCACCGCTGCCACGATATCAGACTATTCATTCTTCTTAGCTGCACACGGGACATTCTCCACAATAAACAACATACTAGCCCATAGAATATGCTTAAGTAAATGCATAGGAATTGAAATTATCCAATGCATATTATATGACCATAGTGCAATGAAATTGGAAATCAGTGGCAAAAGAAACCACAGGAACTACATAAACACATGGAAATTAAATAAAACCCTCCTGAACAACCAATGGGTCACAGATGAAATTAAAGAAGAAATTAAGTAGTATATACAATTAAATGTTGATACAACATACTGGAACTTAGGGGATGCAAGGAAAGCAGTCCTAAGGGGAAAATTTATAGCAGTAAATTCTCACATCAGAAAATCAGAACAAGCTTAAATAAAAACTTAATGTGCAACCTCAAACATCTAGAAAATGAGGAAAAAGTCAAGCCCCAAACTCCCTCAAGGGAGGAAATTATAAAGATCAGAACAGAAATTAATGCAATCGAGACTAAGAAAATATACAAAGATCAAAGAATCAAGTAGTTGCTTCTTAGAAAGATTAAATGAAATTGATAAACCCTTTGCCAGCCAACCTTATCACAAAAAGTAAAGAAAAAGACTCAAGTTCATTAAATTAGGAATGCAAAAGGTAAAATCACAACAGATCCTATAAAAATTGAGAAGATTATCAATACCTACTTCAAGAACCTGTACTCTAATAAGATGGAAAACTCGGAAGAAATGGACAGATTCCCAGATACATATGAATTACCAAAGCTGAATAAAAAACATATAAAAATTCTAAATAACCTAATATCAGTCAATAAAATTCAAAATATAATTAAAAACTACCAACAATGAAAAGCCCAGGTCTTGCCAGTTTGACTGCTGAATTCTACAAGAAATTTAGAGATAACTTAATGCCGCTACTCTTCAAACTCTTCAGTGAAATAGAAAGAGAAGCAATACTCCCAAAATCATTCCTGGAAGCAAGTAATACCATGATACCAAAACCAGAGAAAGACCCAACTGAAAAACAGAACTGCAGGCCAATATCCCTAATGAACATAGACATAAAAATCCTCAATAAGATAATGGCAAACAGAATGCAGCAAATCATCAAAAAGATTATACACCATGACCAAGCAGGATTCATCCCAGGGATGCAGGGATGGTTCAACAAACAGAAATCAATAAATGTAATACACCATATTAACAGACTCAAAGATAAAAATCACATGATCATCTCCATAGACACAGAAAAGACATTGATAAAGTCCAATAGCACCCTTCATGGTAAACAAAAAACCCTACAGAAAATTGGAATAGATGATCTTTACCTCAGCCTGACAAAAGCCTTCTATGACAAACCAACAGCATCATATTAAATGGTAAAAACCTAAAAGCTTTCACTCTAAAATCAGGAACAAGACCGGGATGTACACTATCACCACTCTTATTCAAGATAGTTCTAGAAACATAAGCCACAGCAATTAGAAAAGAGAAAGAAATAAAAGGAATAAAGATAGGAAAGGAAGATATTACATTATCATTATTTGCAGATGACATGATTCTCTACATAGAAGACCCCAAAAATTCCACTAAAAGACTTCTAGATTTAATAACCAAATTCAGTAGCATAGCTGGATACAAAGTGAGCACTCAAAAATCAATATAGGGCCGGGGATTTAGCTCAGTGGTTCGGTGGCCTGCCTTACAAGCGCAAGGACCTGAGTTCAATCCCTGGTATGAAAAAAAAAATCATCAATATAATTTCTGTACACAAATAAAAAACTCCCTGAGAGAGAAATCAGTGACATAATACCCTTCACAATAGCATAAAAATTAAATACTTAGGGATCAATCTTACAAAAGAAGTAAAAGATCTTTACATTGAAAATTACAGTACTCTGAAAAAGGAGATCAAAGAGGATACCAGAAAAAAGAAAGATAGCCCTTGCTCATGGGTAGGAAGAACCAACATAGTGAGAATGGCCATACTCTCAAAATTGTTAAATGGATTTAATGCAATCCCAATCAAAATAAGTTTAGCATACCTCACAGAACTAGAAAAATCATTCCTAAAACTTATTTGGAATCAGAAGAGACCTAGAATAGCAAAAACAATTCTGAGCAGCAAAGGAAAGGCAGGAGGCATCATAATCCCTGGCATGAAATTATACTGCAGAGCTACTGTGTTTAAAACATCACCACCAACAAAAACAGCATGGTACTGGCCAAAAAAAAAAAAAAAAAAAAGACCTGAGGATCAGTGCAACAGACTGGAACATGCAGAGAGAGCCACAAACATACTCGCCCATTTTATCTTTGACACAGGGGCCAAATGCGTTCACTGGAAGAAAGACAGCCTCTTTAACAAATGGTGTTGGGAAAACTGGCTTTCTACATGCTAAAGACTGAAATTAGATCCATGTCTCGCACCATGCACTAAACTAAAATCAAACTGGATCAAAGATCTAAATATTAAAGCAGAAACACTGAATCTGCTCGAAGAGAGAATAGGTAGAAGACTAGAGGACATAGAAGTAGGCAAAGAGTTGATGAACAAAACCCAGACCACAAGGGAAATACTACAAAGAATCAACAACTGGCACCTCATCTTATTAAAAAGCTTTTGCACAGCAAGAGAAACCGGTAAAAGAGTGAAAAGAAAACCCGCACAGTGGGAAAAATTTTAGCCAGTTGTTCCTTAGACAAAGGACTAATATCTAGAACATATAAAAAGAACTGAAAAAAATCAACCTCCTAAATTTAAAGATCCAATCCAAAAATGGGTATCTGAGATAAACACACACTTGTCAGATGAAGAAGTAGAAACAGAAAATATATAAAAAATGTTCAATGTCACTGGTCATTTGAGAAGTGCAAATTGAAACAATGCTGAAATTCCATCTCACTCCAGAAAGAATGGCTGCTATCAAGAAATAACCAACAGCAAGTGCTAGTGGAAAAAGGAATCTTTCTCTACTGCTAATGGGAGTATAGACTGGTTCAACCACTGTGGAAATCAGTGTGGAAATTCCTCAAACAACTAGAATTAGAGGTCCCATTTGGCCCAGCTATTCCCCTTCTAGGTATCATCTCAAAAGAATTAAAAGTATCATATCACAGCCATATATGAACACCCATGTTTATAGCGGCACAGTTTGTAATAGCTGAATCTTGGAAACAGCCCAAATGCCCATCAAATTATGAATAGATAAAAAGGCGTGTTTTTTAATATAATGAAGTACTATTCAGCCATAAAGAAGGATAAAATGGAAACATTTATAGGTAAATGGACACACCTTGAAACTATACTCTTAAGTGAAATAAATCAAACACGTGTAAATATTGCATTGTCTCTCTGGTGTGAGAAAATGAAAGTGTAATTAAGTGCCAAAAAGTATAACAGGTGTTGTGAAATAGAAAGAAATTGGTCAAAATTACATCAAGTGTGAGACACTCTGTTAATAATTAAAATGTTTTATGCAAAAAAGATAAGAGTATTAATAGGAAATGAGTTGAGAGATTAGCAAGTGAAACTATATTCTTTTTTTTTCTCTTTTTGAAATTACATTCTTTTAGGATCATGATGCACGATGTATTTACCATTGTTAATCTCTCTTTTTGTTATGAAAATATATTTTTCATAAACAGCCTTTATATTTTCTATTTTAACATCTACTTGTATAACATTAAGATAAAATAAATTTTAAAAGAAATAAACCAATTATTTTCTTTGAAAGTTCCTATCTTTGACCCATTCTAAAAGTAATTGTTCCCCCATATTATTCGACCCATAGGCCTGACAGTAATGCCACCCGATAAACAAGAAACTAAGAATTTATACCAAAGCATAATAAAAAAATTAAAATCTCAGGGCCTCAATAAAGTTTTAATTTATTACTTACCCTTTAAAGATGTTCAACCAGAATCAGCTAAAATGTGCCTCCCGTGAGAGTATTAAAGATAAACTTTAAACCCAAGAAGTCTGTGAATTCAGTTCTCTAGACAAACAAAACTGCTTTGTTTTGTTTGTTGACTCTGATGACAAGTGAACGCACACAGCCTTTGTTTAGTTTAATTAGTGGAGGATATAAATTGCTCTGAAGTTTGTTTTTCTTGCCCTTTACAAATAAGACCACCAAGAAAGAGCATCAAGAATACCAATCTCCTGCCCACATTCACTTCTTCCGCAGACACCCACAGAAAACTCCCAGCTTTCAGGCTACCGAGCTGAGTAATTCACAGCCTTTCCTTCCTGAGGTTCTCAGCTGCTGAATCCGACACCTCGTCAGGAGACTTGGCCCTTGTGGAAGGTGAGCGGCCAAGCACAGGGTTCAGTGTGAGTGAAGGCGAGGAATTGCTAACCCACAGGCAGCTGAGCCGGACCAGCATTCATTTTTAAGACTCAAGACACCAAGAGCGGGCATATTAGGAATAAAATCATATAGAAAAGTGAAGGATGGAAAGATGAAGGAGTTTTGTGCTCTGCGTGGAAGATTCTAGCTCTTTTCTTGGGAGAGAAGGATTAGGATTGAGTAGAAAGATATCCTCTAAGAGCAGTAAAAATGCAGAATTATTTTTGAAAGCAAAAGCAAAAGGAGGTGGTTAAAGATAAGGATACTGTTTAAGGGTGACCCCCTGTAATGGACTGTGAATAAGCCAGTCTTTGGGCTTCAGGGCAGGAAAAGCAGAGTGGCCACATAGTTCCAGTTTGGAGCTCTGGAGTCTCATGGAGGAGGGGAGTCCAAGAAAATTAAGGGGACTAGGAAGAAAGGGATTCAGACGGCCACCAACAGCTTGGATAGGAAAGGAAAATTGCTGGGCAGTCTATGGTAGCTAGTGTGTCTGCCCAGGACATCCTGGTGCAATGATTAGAGTTTCCACCTTCACTTGCAAAAGAATGCCCTATTGGACAATAAATTATGTGGTTTCCCTGATGATGGCCTGGAAGAAATAATAAGGGATGGGTCACAGTCTCTGAAGTCAAATGAGGGAGGCAAATGGAGGGATTCCTGATAATGACATGATACAGGGCTTGGTCTAAAGCGTTAGCATCTGAGATGGCACACAAAGGAAGTCTTTGAACTTCTGATGGCCCAGGAAATAGGGAGTTAACTGGAGGATGAGACATTGGCTTGGCCACTGACACAGGTGTCTGGAGCTCAGGTGTTTGGTGAATGGCTGACAATACGGAGGGAGTTGGATGGGAAGCAATCCTGTAAGTTGGGTTGCATATTATAGACAAGAGAGAAACGAAGAGGGATTTGGGATAGCATAGAGGGGTACCTGAGATGCAATGCAAAAATGTGCTTTAGAAAGAAGGATCGGACATCAGGGCAAGTAGTTTGGGGTTAGGGAGAGTGAGAAGGGGCCGTGGTGAGAGCTGCAGAACTGTGCCCAGGAGGGAGAGTGAGGCTACCCAACGTGGAAGGCAGCGCAAGGCCCATGGGGCAGTTCGTGGGCTCAGCCTCAGTGCAGACGAATCCTGCTGTGGTCAAAAAAGATCCAGAAGCCAAAGCCCAATCTCAACAGCAAGACTGAGGGAGCCAGTCAGTTCCTCTTGTGTCATTTTGTTTTTCTCATGTAACCCTAACTTGCGCCTCGAAGGTGATGGCATGATAAAACAAAGAAGCCTCAGATCTGAAGTATTACTTAGGCTACTTTGTGTTATTAATAGTAACTGCTAGAAAAAGATGGATGATTGTAAGTAAGTCATTCCCACTTCCCACATGTGCATTCTGAACAGCATTTATTTTTCCTGAATCTTTTGAGTAGAAAGATGTACCTCATTTCAATATCTCTTTTCCTTACTGGGCAGAACACTGAGGCGGAGCTCAATAAATAGCCATCCACAAATTTTCTCAGATTCCTGAAAATAGTAGACAACATACCAAATAATCTCAAAATGTTTACCCTTTAAAGTTGCAAATGTAGATATCATCGTCAGATACAAAACAGATAAAGTAAAACAGGTTTCGATGCCAGTAGAAGAATTAGATCAAGTATTTTTGGAGTCACTGAGAATTTCTGGGCTCTTCTGTCCTGCAATCAGAGTTCGGGGTGGGATGGAGGCTAGACCACAGAAGAATTCTGACCCTCCAGGTTCAGCAGGGAAAGGGAGAGACAGTGAAAGTCACCCCAGGAAGGTGTTCGGAGAGCCATTCACCGCCAAAACCCGCGCCCATGAAACAGGCTCTGGAACTTTTCCAGGCTTGTCATTTTCCCATGCTGGCTCTCAGGACACACAGTAAAACTCCGGACTCAAGATGTCCAGTTCACCCAGGACTGACTTAGTCATTTTTCTCCTTTCAAGGGCTGATTCAGACGGTGGTCCTCAGGCCCAGGGTCCACTCGTCTCATTAGCTCTCTCCTGTATGATTAGTAGTTTACTTTGGGTCAACCCTGGTGTAAATTTTAAACAAGACAACGGACACACTGCGACTCAGGTCACCAGTTGTGTAGAAGTGACAGACGACTTTCATTTTGGTTTGTTCTTAGGAAGAATTTTTCTGTGTAAACAATCTAAACTTAATTTTTAAAAATCATTGTGTGAGCTACAGGCACCTCTGGAAAAAAGGTAGCAACGCGGCATGCAGTATTTTCTTCCTCCCTGTTTCGTTATTTAGATCCACAGGCTCCTGCAGAAGCAGGTACCTATATTTATCTCAGAAGTCTGTCAAAAACTCTGCTGCTGCAACGTGGGCTCAGTCAACAGATACAAAAAAATAAAAAACTGTGCCCCTTTAAGGAGATATTAAATTTCAGATGGAAACATTATATTGCATTTATGAGGAAAGGATTGGGTTAGTTCAGAGGCCGGGCAGAGCCGGCAGAGCCCCGAGCCCACTGCCCCAGAGGAGCGGGGAGCGCCCCGACTCGCCCAGCCTCCCTGGTCCGGCCGATTGGCGCCTCTGCCCCGTGCTGGAGAGGACGAGGCGGACACAGTGAGACCAGCGTGGCACCTGCCGTGCGGGACCGCGCAGAGGGTCTCCGCGCAGAGGGTCTCCAACGAGCTCTCACTCCTGTGCTGGAGGCCTCTCGCTCTCACTGCAGAGGTTGTGACCAGAGGCCGTCCAGACCCCTGCCCTCCCCTGAGGAAGCTAAAGGGCTCGGGTCTCCCTGCCAGAGCTGTCCCGGGTGCTGTACGGGGGCCAGGGGACCAGGCAGCCCTGTGCGCCGGTCCCAGGCCCAGACCCTGCGGGAGCCAGTCGTGGGCTCCTGCTCCGAGGTCCCGGCCTGTCTCTCCCGAGTCCACCTTTCACACTGTCTGCGCTCCGGGCATTCTGTGGTCGTCTCGTTTACTTCAGGTTAGAAACAGAGCGGAACTATGTTACTTACAACTTGAAGCTTCACTGAGGAGAAGAAGGCCGAAGTCGGAGGGACACAGAGC
Organism: Fukomys damarensis; assembly: GCF_012274545.1. NCBI lineage: Eukaryota > Metazoa > Chordata > Mammalia > Rodentia > Bathyergidae > Fukomys > Fukomys damarensis. The sequence goes on from NW_022900933.1 coordinate 2,047,186, forward strand.
TGCTGGTGAAAGTAGGTGCCGAGGATTTAGAGTCTTAATGAGACACTTAATTAGACACTGTGACAAAAGAAGAGAAAAGCTAGTCTGCTGAGATCTGAGCATAAGCAGCTGAAGACGTTTTGATGGCCTGCCAGTATTACTTGGTGTTAAAAATTAGGGCCGGGGGATTTAGCTCAGTGGTGCTGCCGCCTGCCTTGAAATTGCAAGCTCCAGAATTCCATCAGAGGCACAGAAAAAAAAAAAAAAAAAAAAAAAAAAAACCTGAAACTAGAGGCCTTTTGGAAAAAAAAAATATCAATTTCGAGATAAAATTTAAGATGAGTCGGTTGGGCATGGTGGCTAATGCCTATAATCCCAGCACTCTGAGAGGCAGGCAAGTTCAAACCTGGTTTGGGCAACTCAGCAACCTAATGAGATCCTTTCTCAAATCAAAGTGTGCATCCACACATGCATGGCTGGGGATATAGCTCAGCTGGAAGGCTTTGGGTTCCATCTTCAGTAGAGCCATAATTAATTAATTGATTAATTAAAATGAGTCAGAAAGAAGCAACACACAGTATAGCTAAGACCAGGAAAGATTCAATTTTAGGGGCTAACAATAAAATCAACGTTACAGGCATTATCTATATACAGATGCTTAAAAAAGTTTTATTTACATTTATAATTTAAATTCAGTACTTATTAGCTTCATAATATTAAATTTTTCTGCTTTGAGTTTTTTGAAAAAATATAACAGAATGGCACAATGTTAAAATGGGGAAGATGGGCCTGGGATTTAGCTCAGAGGTTCCACCACCTGCCTTGCAAGCTCCAGGTCCCGAGTTTGATCCCTGGTACCAAAAATAAATGAATACAATTTTTTAAACGGGGAAGAAAAACCTGTCACAGGCAGAATAACACTTCTAGAAGATTAGACCTTCCTATGTGTATGATTGAAACATGATCACCTCCTTTTGGCAGCATGCCCTAATTAACGGTTTCATCTCTCAGATCAGTAGCCTTTGTAGAAACCATTTTAGAACTAGGGTTTAAAAAACGTGGACAGTAAGACGTGATTCTATGTAAATTAGAAAAATATGCATTTTATATGATAAGAAAAGCTTTTCAGTTCCAAAATGCTGTGAGACTGGAGGATGGTAACTAAGGCACACAAACATTCAATCATATTTTTCTGGGTCAAACGTTCACCCTAAGACTGATCAACGTGGAGAGATAGCACTTCTGGAAACCAGAAGTTCAGCCCTTCCTTGGTAGCAACCAGGCAGACAACAGGACAAATATGTAAAGAGCTTATGTTGGAAAAACAGGCAAGACATGTTTAAGAAGTTAAGATAGGAAAAATTCAGACCAAGCTAAACAGGGCTTAGGAAAGTGATAAGGAGTCCTCTCAGCTGTAGTTGGAAGGCAAGTCTGTCCACAAAAAGAATCATCCAGAATATCATACATCTGACCATTCGCACAAGCAGATAGAAGCCAACATGAATTTCTCACACTTTAAAACCACTTGAAAGACTGTATGGAAAATAAAAAAATTTTACTTCAAAATTCACATTGCCTTTTGAAAACAAACCATCTGTTGTTTATATGAAAGGTGCTAAAGTTTTTGAAGAGAAGAATATGAATGAAGTTTCAGAACCAAAGGTGACAGGAAGGGCAGTGACTCGTGTGTAAATACGCAAATAAGAAAATACCCAGCATCCTGTTTCCTAGAACATAGACAGTTTATCACCAGAGACTGCAGATATCAGGCACTGTGCTGCTTTTGATTGTCTACATGTGACCTGGGCTTTGGTCCCGTGCCATATTACAAGTTGTGTAGCTGATGTCAGAAACCTCTTCAGCATGCTGACTTGGAAAGCGTGTACTCAGAAAATGAGAGTTTTATATTCAGAAGTCAGAACAGGACTTTTATTATGGATGTTTAAAAACACATTTCTTCTACAAGGAGTGTCCATTTTCTTTAGCAAAAACTAGCTGCAACTTCAGAGATCAATGCAAAATAGAAAAACAATCAACTAAAAAAATCCAAGTATATCCAGGAAGACTTTCCTTTTGGCAGTGCAGAAGATACAAAGCAAACAAGGCTGACACAAAGGAAAAGGTGTAGACATCTTACATTTTCAAGGATCATATGTTTTAAAGCTATGGTATATTTTTTCATCGATGGATGGATAACATTAAGGAAGTAATTTTCCTAGTATAATGCAAACACTAAATTCACAATATTATTAACACTTTATGGAAAACTTCAAAGGTGCACCTAAGTATAGAGAGTGGTGTAATGAACCTCTAAACACTCTTTTACCAGTTTTAGTCATGATAAGTTCATGGCTTAGGCATGATATAGTGGTGTGGATGGCAAGCTCAAGATGTTATGAATTAGTTTCCAAAGGAACTGTTTAGATTTATTCTATTCCATAACTGCCACTTATATTTTTAAACACTGCCACTATTTTAAGGATATGAACATATTCTTGCTAAATTTATAATGAAAAGAAATCAGCTCTATCCCATTCAACCCAAGACCTTCCTATCCAATTCCAAATAGTATAAGAAAAACCTTTCTAGAAATAGTAAGAATCTCTAAAATTGGAAACAGCTGTCTCATGAAAATCTTTCCATGTGTCTCCAGGAAGACTGAGGTATGGGCTGGACAGCAACATTAATATCACGGTACAGTAGAAAGGGTGTTTGGAAGACAGACCTGAAACTGAATCCTGGCTTTTCCACTTGGTGGCTGTACCTCCTTTCTGAGTGTCAGCCTCCTCAACACAGGGTTACTATTTGGATACACTCAAGTAACAGAAGGAAAATGACCCACACATAAGAGATACTTAATAGACATCTACCTCTTTCTTTCATCTCCTTTTCCTCCCAAAATAAGTTTCACATGGTGACAGAGAAAGTACATACAGACAAACACAAAAATATTTTACTACATGTAGTCACATACATATATAATTTTCCAGCCACTGTCTTATCATGGGATAATATCCACTGAAACAGTAAATCAGAGAAGTTTTTCTTTCCTATGGCTAGACTTGTTCCTGCACAATTTACATACAAGAAGGGCATTTATATCATTGATATATTAAGCTGGGCCAGCACTGAGGAACTTATTCCAGAGATGTATAGCAATAAATATTCAATCATTTTTTTTCTTTCAGCCACATCCACACACAGAAAATATTAAATTTAGTAAAGAACAAACTTTAGATAGAGAATCCTATGGAAAGGAAATGGAAATAATCTTCAAGTAGACAGAATTTTTCTTACCCTTTCTCTCGCTAGCTTAGTACCCAGGCACAGTGGCATATTTCAAAACTAGCAACTTGTGTGTGGCCTCACCATGTGTGCGTTTTCCGTGTAAAATGAGTCCCCAAGCAGCCTGCTGCCTGTGATCAGCATTTCTCTGAGGAATGGATGGCTCGCTCTGATTCCAATGCTTACTCTGATGGAGGAGGTTTCCAACAACTACATGAGGCATCATTTTTATTCTACATTGATCCAAGAGGTTAAAAAAAACTCCTCTTCAGGAATACCTGTCACATGATGAATATTGGTATCTGTAACATATGCAATACAAAATACTGACACATTTGAAAATCTCTCTGGATTTTATTTCTCCTCTACAACGCATAGGCCTTTGGTGCCCTTGATGCATGTATTTTTCCTCCTGAATATTGCCTTCTGCTTTTCCTCTTTCTATAGATATCCCACAGCCATCAGAGCAAAGATGATTCTATATTAAAAGCCTAAATATTGAAGTTATTTATTGAGGATGTTTCAGTTATCCTGTGCTACGAAACAAATCATCCCCAACCTTGCTGACTTGAAACGGCAGTGTTTTACTATGGCTCATAATTCTTCAGTGTGGCTGCTGGTTTCGGCTGAGCTCACTCACATAGCGGGAGAGGCTGTGGGATCCGAAAGATATCTAGCAGCTGCCACAAGCTGGGCTGCCTCCGTTCTCCTCCAGTTCACCCCTCACGCTCCAGGAGCCTAGACTGCTTTGCCATATGACCTTCAGGAAAGTACCTGCATTCCCTGTGGTCTGCGGCAAACAAAGGCAAGCCTCCTTGAGGTTAGCCTCGGAAGCTTTATGAGGTTGTTGCCCTCTCGCTCTGTTGGTCCATGAAACATCTATCTAAAGAGATAGATGTCTTTCGATCAAAAGGCCAGAGCATACTTATAGGGTTGGGAAATAGACTCCACTTGTTGATGGGGAAATTGCCATCCCACTGAAAGAAAGCTGGGGGGAGGAAAGATTACCTTTAAAAACCAACAAATAATCGACCACAGAGAGTTCTACATGATAGTATAAATAAGTGCCTCACCTGCTCGGAATTAAGCTTGTCCTCCCTAAAACCCAAGCACAGTGCTATGCCTCTGGCTATGGTCTCCCAGGAGTCAGAATCTAAGCCTCTCTTTGATTTATAAGATAACCTCTCAGTGTTTGAGCTCCATTAGCAATCCTTTTATCCCTGCAAGTGAAAGTTTGAGGAGGTAATAAAAAAGGTTTCTCTTTTTTATAGTGAGATTATTTTCAAAATTGGAAGAATAATGTGAAAAAAAATCCGGTGAGTTACTAGGCCAGAATCCCATGTGTGCAGTGCCATCTTCCAGGTGTGCTGTGGAAGACGCTGGGATACACAAAGCCACGAGTGCTCCCTGAGACTCGGCAGAGCCCAAGGCAGCTGCTCCACACATCAGCAGCCCCGACAAAAGCCAAAAGGCAGATAAACAGCCGTAGGTGCACGGGTCATGCCCAGGCTGACGCTCAGAAAACTAGAACTCTGGCTTCTACTTACACTGCTTGTTGTCATCTGACCTTGAACCTGACCTGTGTCTGTCTCCTCGCAGTACAGTGCGACTGTTTGCAGGACACACAGAAATCATTTTAGATGCCTTGGATAAAACAAAACAATGGAACGCCAGAGCCATCATTTCCCTACTATTTTGGCTACTGCTGATCAGTGGGTTACTATAAGGGATTTGGGTGTAAGTTAAAACTTACCCTAAATTTTTAAAGATTTCATTTGGAAAAACTGTAATTATCGAGTTATTGCACAGGATTGGGACCTGAAACCTCACTCCATAGTTATAATAAATGATAGCAAAAAGAATGTACATTTTAAAACAAATCAATGATCAATACCTTCTGGAGATATTTTGAGGTATCAGAGGCTTACTTACTGTTTTTCCTAGATTCACATTTTGAGCTAGTAAAAGATAGAGAAAAATGAAGTCTTTCCCTTTCTGTGTGTATGTATTGTTTTTATACGTGTGGGGGTGAGATGTGTGTAAGGCTCTCCTAAAGGAATTATTCTGCCTCATATCCAAAGTAACATGTGCTTCTCCTGACTGTCTGTCGGGCTGTGGTCTTCCACGTTGGTTACAGTCAGTGTCTAGGAGAACCTGGGATGCTATATCACAGCTGTGGATTTCTCTTCATCCCATCTACTAACTCCCTATTTCTCACCTGTCCAAGTTCCTCCCCTTATATTCTGTCTCCCTTTCTGGAATTAACTTACATGTCTATGACTTTGAAAGGCTACAAATTTTGTCATCATCTTTTGGCTCGTGGCCCTTTAAAAAAATGTGCAGTGTCCAGAGTGTGAATAGATAAATGGCAAGGAGTCAGCAGTTGCCATGCATGGCAATGGTAAAATGATCCGGTTGGCTGTCAGAGTTAAACGCACAAGCAGGGGACAGCAGCACTCGCCAAAGCCTCAAGTTTTAGAAACCTCAAGTCCAGGTCTCAGGTTCTGACATATTATCCCCCTTCCAAACCGTCCACAGTACCGTAACGCACATTCTGTTACTGTCAGCTGTGCTAGAATGGACGCTCTGAGAAAGCGACGAAAGGCAAACAGCTCCGGCAGGACAGGCAGAACTGGGACGAAGCCGCAGATGAACAGAAGCAGGAGCTTGGCACCCGCTGCCTCCAAGGCAGAGTGTTAAATTAATCTCCTCCAAAGGCAGCTAATTGGATATTCAATTCCAAAGCAAACAGCGATAAGGCTTATTAGATTATACTACTCATAAGTGGGGAAGGCTCATCAAGTACCAGGTTGGCTGGAAAAAAAAAGAAATTCCACCAGGGTGAGGATTTCAACATGCCTGAACCCTGAGCTAGGATAAAAATGTCTAACTAATTTCCAGGTTAAAAAATTCCGAGAAGCATCCTAATTATGTCTGCAAAGGAAGGTTCGGGAATCTACTCCCACTCCAGAAATGCTGGTGCATCCTACCAAGTTCCATTTGATGCCTCCGGGGCACTACCTCACTTGAACTCATTTACTGATTCCACACATGCTTGTGAGGACCCACATTCCTCTCAGTATCACAGGAAGTGTAAATCCAGACGGAAAGCAAGATGGCCTCTGTTCTGGGAAGAGACGTTCCCATACTATGTATAGATAGTACTATGTATAGATAGCCTTCCTTCAAGCAAGTCTGCCTGTCTACCTACCTAGTCTCTGCCATATATTTGTGGGGTTTTTTTGGTGTCTCCATGGCTGCCACATCCTGGTGTCTTTTGTTAGATGCAAAGATGTTTAAGGAAGTAAAACGTGAGTTCAGTAAAATTACCTTTTTTTAATTTTAATTTCTCAAAGTCATTGGCGGTCTTACCAGTTCCACCAGATTTACCATCCCAAATTGATGAATACCCACAGACAAGCTTTATTTTATAAATGCTTAAATTTTCATACGTATACATTTTAAACTGCATGTATATAAAAGCTGATATCACTAGTGAGATTCAGAAGAAATCTCAGTTGTGATCTGGACACAAAGGAACAACTTTCACTGTGTCTTAGCAACTTACACAAACAATATAAGTTTCCTTTGTAATGCGTTCACTGATGGCTGGCAGGCTTTGCACGTATAACATAACTGCTCTTCTCCAAAGACTGATCTGGGGACAATTCTGCTCCCTGTGCAGGGGTGGGTGCCTGGGTTCTGAGAATAGAGGTCCAGAACAGATAGTATTGGGACGGAATCCTCAGGGTGGAGGTGCCACCGGGTACCGAACGGCATCAGTTAGGCCTCTAGGTACTGCAAACTTTCTGCAAGACCCCTTCCACCTTTCACCAGAGGGGGCTGCACTTGAGAATCTCTATTTCTGGACTCTCAGAGGCCTGGGGAGCTAACGGACCACTCACTCATCCTTCAAGGTAGACAACACAGAGCTGGTTTAGAGAATTATTTGTTTATAACTACATTTTTTGTGTGTGTGTGTGGTACCAGGGATCAAACTCAGGTCCTGTGTTTGTGAGGCAGGCGGCAGAACCACTGAGCCAAATCCCTGGCCCTATAACTATATTTGCTAAGTCTAATCAGGAGGTACGTCATTTCCACCAGCAATACGAATGGATATTATTAAATCCTTTTTCCTTTGTCTTTTTTATTGGTAAGCAAAAACCCCAGAATACAACATCCTCCCATCCCGGAGCAAACTACCCCACCCCACCCCCATGGGATGTGTCACAGAGAGATCTCAGCAGGGACACTAAAGGAGGGAGATTCAGAAGGAGGGCGTGTGGGGCTCTCAGTTCAGGCCTGAGTCAGACTTCTGCATGCCACTTCTTTTACATTCTTTAACTTTGATCAGCTTATCTAAAAGTCAGAGGTAATAATCCCAAGCTGACAAGTCCAGTTGGAAGAGAAAAAATAATTCATATGATGCAAATCACACTGAACAGGTGCTTAGGAAACGGTAGTTATTGTCATTTTTTAAGAGACAAGTGGTTTATTTGGTAGCAAGGAGTAAAAATAAATTCTTAATTCTTCTTGGGAATTAAGAATTAAAGGGCTGGGGATTTAGCTCAGTGGTTCCGCCACCTGCCTTGCAAGTACAAAGTCCTGAGTTCGATCCCTGGTAACAAAAATAATAATAATAACAATAATTAAGGGTTGATGAGTGCATGCAGTCAGGAGCACATGCACCGGGGCTGGGTACAAGTCTGTTTCTGAGAACCCTACAGCAGCTGGGCCAAGGACCGTGTGTCAGCCTGCCTGCCACCTCCTGCCGCCACCACCTCCACCCCTGACAGGGAAATGAACTTGGAAGGAAGCCTTTGAGAAGATCTACTTCTGTAAATGAACTGAGATTTTAAAATGCACATATTATCCATCCTGATAGCACAGTTAAAGTCTTGAGGGATAAAACAAAAAGGCAATAAACGTGTGAGCAACAACATCCTCTAAAATATTGATTTGCTCTTCTGCAGGTTAGCTCAGAACACAGGGCCTGCCATTGCAGTGCATTTCAGTAAAAGGCTTTGAACAGAAAGCCAAAAGGCAAAGGGAGCCAAAGCTTGCTGTGTGCAGGTGAGTTGGACACCATGTCATCGGGGACTTGCTGAAGGGACTCTACGTGCTCCTGCAGTGACAAGTTCAGGAGTCCTTTATGCCCTTGAGTGAAAATGTGAAGTTCGTGCTGGTTTAGCCACATTTCAGATAAACACAACCCAAAGACTGGACTTGGTGTCATGTACCCCACAAAGGCTGCTTCAACCTTTGACTCTCTTTTTCTTTAACATTTTTCCTATGAGACATTTCAAATAGGATATAAGAATAAAGAAATGGTGTAATGAACGCCCACCCACCCATTTCCCAACTTCAACAATGAGCAGCCCATATCTGACCTTGCTCTCCCGACTTTGCCTCTCTGTGGTTATTCTGACAAATCCCACTTCGATACACCATTTCACCCATCCACATCATAGCTAACATGTGGCTTTCACAGATTGGAAATCTATTCTTATGCCTAGCCACAATACTCTTATACCTAAGAACATGTACAGTGATTCCTTGATATAAGCAAATATCCAGTCTGACTACTTTCTGTATAACCATTCACACGTTAATGGCGTGCAAGTTTTGTTTTTGGTACCAGGAATCGAACTCAAGGCCTCATGCTTGCCAGGCAGGCACTGCACTGCTGAGCTACCTTCCCAGCCCAATGGCAGGCAAGTTCACATTCACTTGAAAATGACAGCTCCCATAGGAAGAGAGCCAACATCTCTGAACCTGGTTAGTTAGATTTAAATTATTGATAGAGAAGAGTGTCTAGCAGAGGTTTCAAGAACAAAAGTCTATTTCAGTCAAGAAGGCAATCGGCTTTTAGGAGAATTTGCTATCTCCAGTGTACTCAAACAGCACCTTTAATCCATCCATTTAACTAACAGTGATGGAATGCCTACACGTGGAAAATTGAGAGTAGTTTATTTTTAGATCTAAGTTGTAAAATTATATACCTGATCAAGAAACATCATAGAAATCTAATACAGCCAGCTTGACCGAGCCAGCAGTTGGCTCATTTGTTGGTCATTAAAGAAAGAGTATCTTGAATTTTTCACTGGTATGTTAGGAAAACAAACTCTGGGGTAGAAATACTGAATATTGAGGTTGCTTCTACTGAAGCTTAGCCATCTAGATCATGGTATAGACGTATATATCTGTGTGTGTTTAATTCTATGCATTGTTACTGCAGGTAGAGATTCCTAGTTTTACCAGCAGAGTCAAGACACAGCACAGTCAAATGCTCCACTGCAAAGACCTCTGCCTGCTGCTCTCCCAACCCCAGGGGTCTTTTTAAGGTATGATTTCTGAACCATTTGTACCAAGGGCATCTGGAGGTAGGGCCACACATAAATCCCAAGGCCTCACTTAGGAAAAGGTGAATCAGACTTGCTAAGAGCTGGCCCGGGTATCCCAGTGTTAACCAACCAACAATGGAAATTGTATTTGGGCTGTGTTGAGAGAGCCTTTGTAATATCTCAACATTCTGTCAATAGTGTGCATTTCACCTAAACCTAGGCCTAAAAGGCACACAGAACAAGGAAAAGGGTTGCTTCTAAATAAATGGAACTAGTTCAAACTCAAATGGAAAAGCTACTTTGGATTTATGGGAGAGAAGAAATGTATATAGTATTTAGAAAAGTGAGGTGTGTAACCGCATTGTTTGCTTTAGCTTTTAGTCACTGTAATGAAGCAACTGTGAATAAGAGGCACATTTGGGCCCATGGGTCTGGGCGTTCGAAGGGTCATGTCTCCTGATGGCTTTCTTGAGGGCAGAGTCATGAGAGAGCCCAAGTGTTACCCGGCCAGAATGAGGGGGTCTGTCTTCCTCTTACAAAGCCACCAGTGTTTATATCTGGGGCCCTCTGGCTTTATCTAGTCCTAATCACTTCCCAGTAGCTTGACCTCTAAACACTATGGTGTCATTAAGTTTCTGACCTCCCAGTGTCTCACAGTGGGAATTAAATCTCAGTGACGAAGTCTAGGAAGATGCTTAAACCATATCCAAACATAGCATGCATCTAGAGTCCACTAAAATCGCACAATTTAAGCTGTGAATTCCCAAATATACAACATGAAACAAACTTCCTTGTAGTTCCTACCTAGGTACTTCACAGCACCAAATATTGAACCTTCCTCATAGTTCTGGTGTAAATCTGAGGGTGCCTATTTCAAAGATAAAGAAACAAAAGCTCAGAGGAAGAAAAATACTCATCAACATATGCACAGTTGGCAGGCAGCTGTGCTAAGATTCAAATACACCAACAGGTGAACCTTGTTCACACTTTTTCTGTGATTCCAAGATTTAGATATAAAACACAAGGTAGCCTCATGAAGTTGGTATTTCTCCAGTTTTTCTATTTTTTTGTAATTAAAACTTTACCATCATTAATTTTTGCTGTTTTTCTGTTCTCCTTTCTTTGGGGGTCGTATAGGAGGACAGGGCCGAAGTCCTCAAAATGTGTTATCAGACAAGTGAAGGACAGACGCTGAGTACACATCTAAAACCATGCATAACAGTCTGACATTGAAACGCCATCGAAACGTGATCAGTGTGCTTGTTTCGCTGAATGGAGCACAGGCCAACTCTGAATGCCAAACTGGACTCCACCTACACACCGACCATGTGTTCGGGAATCCAGCGTTGGTCAGCGACAGATGAAGGAATGGATCTTTCCCTCAGCGGGTCTGAAAAGCACTGGATTCTGCCATTGAAAATGTTAAAGGTGTGACCAATGTGCTTTGCTTCCTGCCTCTCAGAAGCTATTCAAGCCCACCAGAGCCACAGCTGAGCCTCGTTGATTCAGCAAGCACTCCTCGCACCCCCAAGACCAGCACGCCAAGCTCTCCACACACGCTTTCTCACCCATGTCAGTTCCCCCTATGTTCAGTTAGCGCATAATAAATGGGGAGTGAAATGGGCAGGAGATCCTGAGAGAGGAGGAATCTGAGCACGAATTCATCCCAGGCTTGCACTCAGGATCACCATTTGCACTCTGTTGCTCATTCACGAGCGCCCTCAGTGTGAGAGCCGGGGCCTCCTTTGGCCCAATTGTAGGATCAGTGCAGAGAAGCCTTTGACTTGGATCTGACTTCCCCTTCCTCCCCAGCCCAGCCTCCTCCGCCCCCTTTTGTCTGAAGATGTTGCTTGAAGCATCAGCTTTCTCTGGCGCCAGTTATGATACACTGAAAACTCATGCCAAACATGGGATGAGAGAATTTATGCAAATCATTTCATTTCATTCATAAAACCTACATAAATCATATATACAACAACTCCCGGTAAGAAAGTTATTTTCTCTGGGAGAAACAGCTTACAAGAGAGTGAATAGAGATTTGAAGATTTGATTTCAAGCCATATATTTTTAACCACTTCAGTTCAACAAATATTCAACGTTATTAAGAGTTCCTTGTGGTTAGTCATAAATGGGTCCATTCTACGGATGAGAAGACTGAGGTGCAGAGTGGATCTAAGAGCCTGGAATAAGACAAGTTCTCATGACTCAGAGTGAGGACCGTCAGACGAATGCTCCTCTGGGGACTACGCTTTCCCTGCGTCACTGCTTCCCGCAAACGCCCCTGATTTTACTACTAAAGTCATTAAGTGTACTGTGCAAACGGAGACTGACTAGAGCTGAATATGTCAAAAAAGAAAACAGCAAAACACGTCGTGGCCCTTAGACCTATGTGTGTGTCCAGAATTTCTGGACAGTGTTTTTGTCTTGGTTAATTTTTGACTTCGCTTCTTTGCAGTTAAAGGCCAAATGAGACTATTTACAAAGAGAGAAACTCAACTACATTTCAGGGAATAAGACAAAACTGGAAGACTGGTAGTTCTTATAATGACGGTGCTATATTAAAAATTGTATGCTCAGCGTGAAAACATTGAAGCACTTGTGAGGGAGGCCACTGGCTGCGATTTGAGGCCTTTGTTAAACGTTTTAATAAGTCGATAGGGAACACGAATCCAAATTCTGAGATTCTAAAAACAACTCCTTAAAAGCACTTTCACGGGGGTGGGGGGTGATTCACTCATTACCGGGCAGCCTGTCACCCTCTTTCTGGGCTAGGGAGGTCAAAACTGCCAATGAGACCTCTGGTTCCAGGCCCCCAGGACCCTTCATCTCTCCCTCCCATCACCTTCTACTTTTCTGATGGATCCCAGGTGCTTAACACAACCCCAGGAAGAATCCCTGGAAGGTAATTCTAGAAGAAGGATGAAGTTTGTTGGGGGGAAGCAAGAGGAGAATTCCAAAGAGAATTTCTTACATTCTAATAAGACTTTTGTTGTTGCTGTTTTGTTCTAATTCTTTTCTAATTCCTAATGCTTTTTCCTAACAATTCATTGACTTAGGAATTTACTTGACTCAAATTTAAGATGTAGCTTGAACCGAATATCACAAGAGGAATCTGCCATCTTATTAACACACTCCCACCCTCCCTAGCTCCAGCTCCTTCTGTTTGGAAGGAGGTAATTTGAGTCCAGCAGTCCACTGTGCTAGTAGGATCTTGACAATGAGAAGAAAAGTCTTTTCTGTTTTGTTTTGTTTTGTTTTTGAGACAGGGTCCTATATAGTTGAGACTGCCCTGGAACTCACTATGTAAACCAGGCTGGTCTCACACTCACAGCGATCCTCCTGCCTCAGCGCCCCGAGTGCTGGGATTACAGGCATGTGCCACCACGCCCTGCTGAGAAATCTATTCTTGTGGGAAGCTCAACACGGGCTCCACCCCTTTTGATCTGGAACATCCATTTCCTGTTCTGTCTAAGAAGCACTGACCTTTTGTGGCTGCAGGAGAAGCAGGAGAGTATGTGAGTCCCTGCTTAGGGAGCAGATAAGAGGCCACAGAAATAGCAGTTCTCTTTTCCTAACTCTTCTTGCCCTCCATCCTCCTTTCAGAGGAAGTCCCTCAGGAGACTTACGCCAACACTGCTGAAGAAAAGAGACAGGCTCTGCTTACACGATGAAGCCCATCTCCATGGTGGTGTGGGTCTGAGATCTCATTATGACCTGGGCTATTTCCAGTGAGTACTGGCTGCTGCTAGACTCTGCAGAGGTGGTATATGCAAGGTTCAGACCCTTGTCCTCATCCCAGCAGGGGCTCCTTGGCACCTTCCCAACAGTACCTGGTTGTCACCAGGGCTTGTAACTCTCTATACTTTCCATGAGCCTTTGTAGGAACTCTGGATTCCTCAGAGGTTATCGGTGTTCTCTGAAGGATGAGGAGATGCGTATGAGGATAGAGTAGCCTCTGCTTTCTCCCAGGTACCTCACACTATAATCTTTTCAACCCCTGTGGATGCTCAGTGCTCCAGCGAGCCTTTAGATGGCTCTAGACCAGATGCAAGCACCCCTCAAATTTGATGCCCACCCCATGCCCACTCCCATTTGATCCTGTTCTGTTATTGTCTTAGGTGGAAATTGCCTGAGCCTGTGATAAACAGAAAGAAAGCTGGTCCCATGTGGGGATGCTCATGGGAAGCTCAATGGATTGCGAATATTTGGGAAAGATTTCTCTCTCAGATTTAGTTAAAACAGCAGGACAATACGGAAAAAATCCTTCTGAATACCTTTCGTGAAGAGATGATGTTTTACAATTATTATACCATTGGTCTCATTGCTCCTAACTAGATGTTGACCTGCTGTCATCCTCCTTCCTGTGAGGAAGAGAGAATAGAAGAGAGCCCAAATCCAGGATTGCTTCACCTTCTGCAAGTTTTGTTGAGCAGCTGCATTTACTAAATTCCACCAGCTCCTGTTGAGGACCAGCCTGGTACGTGCATGACCAGGGCAGTCGCAGAGAGTCCCTTGCTGTTTACCTGGAGGTTCTGCAGTTGCTGCCTGCCATTCTTTATCAGTTTTGAGAACAGGGCCTGTATTTTCATTTGACTTGTTCCCTGTGAGTTAGGTAGCCATTCTGCCTAAGAGTCCTCAGGGCATCCAGTACATGAAGATAAGGAGCAGGAGAAAAAACAGTAGATAAAAGAAGGGAAACAACATTTTCTGGTTAGAGAAAAGCAGGAGGCAGGGCACATAAGTAAGCAGAGTGGTCAACAGCATATGTCCTGGTTTCTCCTTGACTTCCTCCTCTGGCCTGAAGCCCAGTGTGGGGGAAGAGGTGTTAAATAGAGTGAGGGAGCCAGATAGAAGGGAGTCTTGGCCTCTAGCCCTAACCAGAAATCTGGCAGGAGACCCAGGCTCCCTTCCCAAAGGAGGCCTCATCTGAGCACTGGAAAGTTGGTGGTGTGATGTAGGCCAGAAACTTAGCTCTCGAGCTATCCTTGCTCCCCTGCCTTGTGGATTGAAACCAGATGGTCCTCTGGACCCCCAGGAGCATCAACCTGTGGCAGAGCCCAATTCAGAGTCCCTCCACCCATCCTGGGCCCACAGAATGGCTTACTGTGTTGGCGGTTCCAATCTGAGGCTGAACGCAATAGAGACCCATGCAGGGCTCCCGTCAGAGAGGCCTCTGCCACCAAAACCTAAATGACACAAGGTTGATGAGGACCCGGGCACTCTGCCACAAGCTCCCAGCTTCTCCTGTTGCCTTAGCCAGAGAACAGGTCAGAGAGGGGGCAGAAAGAGGTACATCAAACAGAGCCCATTTTAAATGATGGTCCCGTCAGTTTAATGTGGGGTCGACAATGATTTCTTTCTCACTCCCTTGAAGATGAGTTTGTGATGAAGATCAGGTTGATTATAAACAAAAATAATAGAATTAGATTTCCTCTGCTCATCTAAGAGTAGAACCCTGAGACAGTGTATGTTGTCTTGAATGCTGACTTGAAATCTCAACTACCCATTGTAAAAAAAACACAAAGTTGTTTATTTACATGAGTAAATAAGATGCATATTGTTTACTAACCTTCAGCTGAATCATTCCAAATGCCTCCTCATGGAACCTGACGTCTCGCGTTTTACTGCACAAATCACTTTGCATCCCGTTGTCTCATTGGATCTCACAACTCTACCCAGTAGGCAGGAAAGATAACATTGTCACCTTTTTGAGAGCTAATATCTTGGTTGTTTGTTTTCTGTTTGTTCTTTCTTTTCTGCCTTTTTTTTTTTTGATGAAGTAAGTTTTTTCTTATGATTCCATTTTATTACCTTTACTGGCTTATTCACTATAAATTTTTGGTTTTTTTAATTTTGAAATTTAAGAGCCTCACATCCAAAAATAATGAAGATGTGTTATGGACATGTACCAACCTCCCACAAGGAGTGTAAACATTATGTGCTAGTAAAGTACATTTTTAAAAGTTAAAAAACTTAAAAATCTTAGGAAGAAAAGGGTTAAAGGTGTAGGAGAAGTGGGAAAAGTACGGGAGAGGAAATAAGAGAAAAGAAAAAAATATGAGAAAAGGAAAAAATGGAAACAAAGTCTTTCTAAATAAGGGAGGGAGAGGGGGGTGAAGGGAGGGCTTGGAAATGGGGAAAAAATGAGAACCAAGACCTGCCATGTAAAGGTACAAGATCCCAACAATGAATGTAACTGTTCTGTGTACCTAAAAAGTACCAGTAAACTGAATGAGGAAAAAATCTCACATCAGCATGCTTCTATTTCTTTTCTTTTGAGTTCTGTACTGTTTTTATCATCCCTTTTACTATTACTGAGGCTGTAAACCATGCAACCCATTATTTTTTCTTCTGCATCAGTTATCTTCTAGGGGACCTTACAGCATAAGCGAACCCTTATGTACACACCCACATGGCACCATTTCTACACCCTCATCCTTTCACGCAGCTTCGGATTCCCCTCTGGTGTCATCTTTCCTTTATCTGAAGGCCCATCTGTGGTTCCTCTGTTGATAAAGCTGCTCAGCTGTGGTATGTATAAAAAAGTACTTATTTTTCTTTTATGTATAAAGGTTACATCTGGGTATAAAATTCTGGAGTGAATGTGCGTGTGTGTGTGTGTGTGTGTGTGTGTGTGTGTGTGTGGTTCAATGCTACTTTAAAAAGTTGCTCCCCTGGCTTAGCACCTTCTTTCTGAAAAGAAATGTGCAAACACTCTTGTTCTTCTAAATATAATATGTCTTTTGTTTCTGGTTGCTTTTATGATTTGCCCTTTATCAATGGTTTTGGTCAACTTAATTACAATATGTCTCAGTGAAGTTTTATGTTTCTTGTCCTTTATCTTTGTGGAAATTCTCGTTAATTACCTATGCAATATGACTCTTGAGGTTGTTCTGCAGTTCACTGATAGTTTGTTAATTTCCTTTCTTTTCTCTTTTTTAAGTCTTTTCCCTCTGTGTTTTTTTTTTCTTTTGGGGATAGTTTCTATTGTTATAATTTTGAGTTCACCAATATTTTCTTTTGCAAGGCCTAGCTTGCTAATAATCCAACTGGGTATGTTTTATATCTCAGATGCTATAGTTTTAAGCTCTTTACATCTTGTTTGGAATACAACAAAAATACTGCATGGTTCCACTTAGATGAGGTGTCCAAAATAACCAGGCTCATAGAAACCAAGAATGGAAAAGTGATCCTTGGGGCCCGGGGCTGGGGGAATTGTTTTTAGTGATCAGAAAGTTCTATAACATAAATGAGTACTAGAGACCTGCTAGACGAGATTTTGTCCACAGTTAGTGATGTTGCAGTATGCACTTAAAGTTTTGTTAAAAGAGTAAATCTCATGTCAATGCTTTATAATAATTTAAGTAGATTTATATATTAAACAGGTGTCAAATATGCATTTTAAAATATATACACACCACATTTGTATTCAACACTGTCAACACTTTCTCTGGCTTTTTGAACATGTAGAGCATAGTTACAATAACTTTTTTTTTTTTTTTTTTTGGTTTATTGAGACAGGGTCTCATGTAGGTGAGCCTGACCTGGAACTCACTGTGTAGCCCAGGCTGGTCTCAAACTCATAGCGATCCTCCTGCCTCAGCCTCCCAAGTGCTGGGATTACAGGTGTGCTCCACCACACCCGGCCTACAATAACTATTTTAATGTTCTTGTCTATTCATTCTCATCCACCATGTCAGCTCTGAGTCAGTTTCCATTAATGAATTGTTCTTATTATGGATCATTTTGGGGGGCTTATTTTCACATCCAGTGGTCTTTGGATGCTAATTGTGAACTGTTGGGTGTTAGATTTTTTAAATTGTTGTAATGCCACTTCATACAAGATCTACCCTTCCAACAAAAAGTGAAGTGCATAGCAACATTTTGACCTATGGCCAAAACTTGTAATCTGATTCCAAGTACTTATCCATGCTGCATAACCAAAGCTTTGTGCTCTAAATAACTCTCGATTTCCCCCAGGCCCAACCCTCAGAAACCACTATTCTACTTTGTTTTTATGAATTGGTTTACTTTCGCTGCCGCATGTAAATGGAATCATACAGCATCTGTCCTTCATTGGCTGGCTTATATCATTTCACACATTCCTCCAGTATCACACATCTTGTGGGATTTTCTTTTTTAAGGCTGAATAGTATTCCATTGCACACGAGTGTGGATGTAAATGTGTGTCACATCTTTATCTGTTCATCTATCCATGGACATTTAGGTTGTTCCCATATTTTGGATATGGTGAACAATACTGCAATAAACATGACAATGCAGATATGAAGCTTCCCCCACATTTTTTCTAAGATTTTTATAGTTTCAGGTCTTATATTTAAATGTTTAATCCATGTTGCATTGGTTTGTGTGTGGTAAATAAAATAGTTGTCCAATTTTATTTTTTTACATGGGTGAAAATCCAGTTTTCTCAGTATTATTTGTCCAAGAGACTCTGCTTTCTCATTAGTATTCTTGGCACCCTTTCTTTTTTTAGATGTAGTTCAGGATCTTGAAAACAGCTTCTCCTTTTTAAGGTCTTGCTTTTAAGATTTATTAGATGGCACTAGAACAGCATTTAATCTAGTACTTATTTATGTTGCATAATGGACTTTTTTTATGTTGCATAATGGACTTTTCTGCTAATGAGGCAAAAGTCTGTTAGGTATTCTCCCAACACGCCAGGAATTACCAGCATTTCCTGTCTGCTGGTGTGAATAGGCACTACTCCGCCACGTGGCCTCAGGTATTGTTGGTGGGTTCATTTCCTAGCCCTAGGTGATTTCCCCACATGTTGGTATTGACCAGTACTTCTCTCTCTCTCTCTCTCTCTCTCTCTCTCTCTCTCTCTCTCTGCATATTTCTCTCCTACTCTGCATAATTCTCTCCTGTCTGATACTCTATCCTTTGAAATCTAGCTATCCTGGTTCCTATAGCTTCTCCAGATTTTTAGCTGTCTCCTGTACTCAAGTAACCCCATTACACTGCAAGGAGTCCCTGTTGCTCTGTTGCCTGGAATTCAGTGTCTTGCAAACAGTGATGTGCACATTTCATCTAATTTTTCTTTATTTGAAGCAAAATGCAAATCTGCTCCCCATTACCTCTTGTCAACCAGAAGCAGATACCCATCCCACCATACTTGATGTAGATATTTGTATGAATTCTCTTGGAAGAGGATTGAACTCCAGTTATATTCTAGAGCATTCTAATCTAGTTTCATAAATCTTACAAAGTTAAACAATGATTTGAGGATGACTAAAAATTGATGGCTATAAGCAGGAAAACTACAAAGCCATTATAAAACTCTGAATGATAAATACATAGAACAAAAAGTGTTCAGAAAAATAAGTTATTACAACAATATCCAATGCGCACTGATTTGTGAAATAGTAAAGCCTTCCATTATAGATTAAAGTATCTATTTCATGCAGACTTTTGTACATTCATTGCCATATAATGATTTCCACTCTCACAGAGTCATGGAGTCAAGATAGGTGTTTTTTAAAAAGTAGAAAACACGTACCATCAGCACATATTCTTAACCAGAGACTGAAGGAATTTTCCATTAAATAAAGGACAAATTGATATAAGATCAGCACAACAGATCTGGAGCTATTTCATCAAGGAAGGTCAAGTACACAAAAGTTGGCTGACCTTGATGAGGATGAATTCTTACTAGTATTCCAGTGTTCTCGGTTGTAAGCAACAGAAATAATATGAGAAAATGAAAAACTGGAACCAAAGTTTTTGTAAATAGCGAAGGGTGGAGGGGGTAAAGGGAGGGCAGGGAAATGGGGGAAAAATAAGAACCAAGATCTGTCATGTAACGGTACAAGATCCTAATGATGAATGTAGCTGTACTGTACACCTAAAAAGTACCAATAAACTCAATGAGAAAAAAAGAAATAATCTCGCACTGTTTAAGAAGAAAAGTAATTTATTAAAAGGTACATAAAATCAATGTCAGAGCTGTTGTTCTTGGCCAGAAAACTAGACTAAAAGCAAGAGATAAGAGAAGTTAAATCCAATCAATATTAACATAGGCCATAGAAGCAGCTTAGAGGCCACAGCTGGAGAAACCCTTACTACAACTGAAATGAATTAAAATGTCTTTTCTTGTGCTTGCTTCAGCAGCATGTATACTGAAAATGTCTTTTCTTATGTCATTCAACCAAGTTTCAAAGTCTCAGGAAGAAGATTCTGTATGTTGACTGCTGGGTTTCAGTCTCCCTCAGATCCATCCAGTAGTCGATTCTTTAAACAACAAAAAGGTTCAGGCACTATGTAGCAAAAAAGAACAACAAAGGTCCACTGTACCCGCCTTTCAGGAACTTTCATTTGTATCCTGTTAGCAAAACTTGTCCAAGACGTGGATATGGGGCAAAGGGATTACGAGCCCCTCACTGTGCAGTGGTCGGCATTACCCAGCAGGCTCACCCAGAGCTTATCTCATTTCCCAGGAATTTGTGCCTCTGTTCACCATGCCACCTGCTATTGGTTAAAACATTTCATGACTCTGTGAGAGCAAATGATTCTCAATCCCCAGCAATGCAATCACTTGGTGCAGGGATACAAATAATTTCTGTCTAAAAGGAAAGAACTGTAATGTTGTTTTACTGTCCTGTGGGATATTAACCACTTTTAAAATCTAATTATCAATCTTGTTCAAGCTTTCTTTAGTTCAATTAAATATAAACTTTTGTTTCACCAGTTCTCCTTAAACTAATACTCTTGTCTTGCTAATTACTTCATTAAGACATTAAATACATTTTAGACATGTGTTCACTTTGTATTTTTATGAATCTTGTTTTGGGTTTTTTTTTGGGGGGGGTACAGGGGATCAAACTCAGAACCTTGCACTTTCAAGGCAGGCAGCAGCACCACTGAGCTAAATCCCAGATGAATCTTGTTTTTAAATATATACTTTGATATATATTTTCTGCCAATGTCAGTATACCCAGCTTTAGGAGAAAACCCAATGTATCTCCTCTCTCTCTCTCTCTCTCTCTCTCTCTCT
>NW_022900933.1:2068448-2142403 GCF_012274545.1 Fukomys damarensis
TATGAGAAAATGAAAAACTGGAACCAAAGTTTTTGTAAATAGCGAAGGGTGGAAGGGGTAAAGGGAGGGCAGGGAAATGGGGGAAAAATAAGAACCAAGATCTGTCATGTAACGGTACAAGATCCTAATGATGAATGTAGCTGTACTGTACACCTAAAAAGTACCAATAAACTCAATGAGAAAAAAAGAAATAATCTCGCACTGTTTAAGAAGAAAAGTAATTTATTAAAAGGTACATAAAATCAATGTCAAAGCTGTTGTTCTTGGCCAGAAAACTAGACTAAAAGCAAGAGATAAGAGAAGTTAAATCCAATCAATATTAACATAGGCCATAGAAGCAGCTTAGAGGCCACAGCTGGAGAAACCCTTACTACAACTGAAATGAATTAAAATGTCTTTTCTTGTGCTTGCTTCAGCAGCATGTATACTGAAAATGTCTTTTCTTATGTCATTCAACCAAGTTTCAAAGTCTCAGGAAGAAGATTCTGTATGTTGACTGCTGGGTTTCAGTCTCCCTCAGATCCATCCAGTAGTCGATTCTTTAAACAACAAAAAGGTTCAGGCACTATGTAGCAAAAAAGAACAACAAAGGTCCACTGTACCCGCCTTTCAGGAACTTTCATTTGTATCCTGTTAGCAAAACTTGTCCAAGACTTGGATATGGGGCAAAGGGATTACGAGCCCCTCACTGTGCAGTGGTCGGCATTACCCAGCAGGCTCACCCAGAGCTTATCTCATTTCCCAGGAATTTGTGCCTCTGTTCACCATGCCACCTGCTATTGGTTAAAACATTTCATGACTCTGTGAGAGCAAATGATTCTCAATCCCCAGCAATGCAATCACTTGGTGCAGGGATACAAATAATTTCTGTCTAAAAGGAAAGAACTGTAATGTTGTTTTACTGTCCTGTGGGATATTAACCACTTTTAAAATCTAATTATCAATCTTGTTCAAGCTTTCTTTAGTTCAATTAAATATAAACTTTTGTTTCACCAGTTCTCCTTAAACTAATACTCTTGTCTTGCTAATTACTTCATTAAGACATTAAATACATTTTAGACATGTGTTCACTTTGTATTTTTATGAATCTTGTTTTGGGTTTTTTTTTGGGGGGGGTACAGGGGATCAAACTCAGAACCTTGCACTTTCAAGGCAGGCAGCAGCACCACTGAGCTAAATCCCAGATGAATCTTGTTTTTAAATATATACTTTGATATATATTTTCTGCCAATGTCAGTATACCCAGCTTTAGGAGAAAACCCAATGTATCTCCTCTCTCTCTCTCTCTCTCTCTCTCTCTCTCTCTGTGTCTGTCTGTCTATCTCTCTCTCTCTCTCTCCTCTCTCTCCTCCTGTCTTTAATAAAACTAAGACATAAAGAATATTTTTAACTTTCAAAGAATCTATGATAAAGATAGTATTCAGAAGAGTGTGGGGTGATGGAGAGGACACACTCGGGGGCCAGAACAGCTAGTACTTATTGTCTCTGTGACCCTGGACATGTTACCCAACCTTTATTTGGATCTGTTTCCTGTCCTATAAACTTGTGGTGATCCCATCTACTAAGCTGTTATGAGAGTTGAATGATTTGCTGTCTGCAGAAGACTTTAGTGCCTAAAACACCGACAAACCAGCAAAGTATGCTTGATAATTAATGTTGTGTTTCATAATTACAAAGTGCAGATTTTAAATCTTTTCACAGTCAGTGGTACTACTTTCTAAATACACAGCTGATTTGCCTTTCCACACAATGGTCTCTTAAACTTTCCCAGAGTGTAAGCCCTGGCATTCTCATCCCCCTCAACCCTCTGCAGAACTTGAATTTGCCCCTTGCTGGTCCAAGGCGGCATCTGTCTGTCCTATCAAAGCTCGGAGGCCTGGGTGGCTCACCTCACTGAAGGGATGTGGTACAAGAGACAGCCTGCCGTGTCCTGGGCTAGACAAGAAGAAGCTTTGCATCTGCATCTCCCGGGAGATTTCTCCAGGAGTGCGCCCTTTCAGAATCCAGCTGTCCTGCCGTGGCGGGAGCCACATAGGGAGGCCATCTAAGGCTACCGGAGGTGGTTTTGCAGACAAGATGGCCAACATCAGTCGCCAGCCATGCGACCGATTTATTTCAGACATCCACCCCAGCTACCTTCAAATGTCTCCGCCTCCTGCTTCCATCTGAGTGAAACTGTACGACAGATTCCAAGCCCAGGCTTCCAGCTGAACCCTGGCAAACCATGGAGCCATAAAAGGCAGTAATCATTTGTTATTTTAAGCACTAGGTTTTGGGATGCAGCGAGAGACCACTAAAACTTCTCTCCTTATTATGGATTCTTAGAACAAGAGCCATCCCGGTTTATCTTACCTGTAAATTGTTCTACCCAAAAGTTATGCTTTAAGCAAATGCAAGTTATAGTTGTTTCATTCCTGGACATGATCTGAAAAGACCATAAGTTCACAGCTCATTTACAGTAATTTCCACCATAAACATTTTAAAATAATGGGATGTCTCTCAAGCACTTCCAGACATAAGTTACTTTTTTTTTAAATTGAAGTAACCCCAGCTGTTATGGAGTTCCAAGAGTTTTTAAAACACTACATGGGTGAAAATTGAAAAAATGTTCCATTTAAAAATTGTAAATAGTATTATTATATCCCATTAGGAAAGTACAGATTTTTCTCTGTTGCAGATGAACCCTTAGTTTAGAGCAAGGAAAGTCACTGGACTTTCACTTATACAAAAATACTGCAAAGACTCCTTTCTAAAAGCATATATTTGAGGTTGCCAGTACAAACAGCTAAATGTTCTGTACAAGTCTGTCTTAGGAATAAGCAGTTATTGCTTTGTAGGTAATTTATATTTAATGCAGGGTTTCTCAAACTTGAAACTACTTCTAAAAATTCTATGTACTGTTTTAAAGTATCATCACATTACTGTAAAATTATTTGAATATAGACAACATAAAAGAAATGTTTATCTGTTGTGTTCCAAGCTTTGTTCTACTCATTGGTAGCAGACTCCATCTCTGAATGCAGGGACTTTATAGTCTGTGGACGTAAAATTATAAGCGAGCCAAACCACTACTTTTGTCTACAGGTATTATTCACAATAGAAAAATCCATATTTTCAGAAATGTACTAATGCTATACTACTGTAATCTGATATCTTTGAAGGGCTACAGGACCTGGAAGAGATTAGATGTTCATGATTTTGATGGTTCTGGAAAAGGGCTAAACCGGGAGGCAGAAAGGGGATTCAGAAAGTAGGTGTGGGAAAGTAAAGATAAAGATAAAGAAAGAAAAGATGTCTCTGCAGGTTCCTGTGAGTCAGATCTAGAAAAGGGAGGCAAAAAAGCTGCCCACAAAGCCCATTCTGCCCTGGGAACCACAGGTGCAAACATGTTAAGAACACATGAAAATATTTGAAAATTGAAGAAACATTATTGGCTCCAAAATATGAAAACCATTACATTAATATTAATAGATGTCTAATTGAATGCCTTCAAAATATAACATTATGTCAATAGCATTAATTGTCAAAATTAGTATTCATTAAAATATCATTACATTTGAATATAATTAATAGGTGAGATTATCCCGTTTCACAAGAATTCTCAAATATGCATGGTGATTGCCAAGAAATCATGGCCAATCACAAATTAAGTGAATTGCTAAATACTTTCCAGTGGAAACATAAACTCTTTTCGTAAGTCAATATAAAATTAATATGAGAAGTAGGTGTGTGCCAATGTGTTTGACAGGAAGTGGAATAGCCTCTAAAGTCTCTATAAGCAACAACAGTGTTAAATGCTGAGCAGGGGCCTGATTTCCCAGAGCCTCGAGTGACAGTAAGTGTTCCCCAGCTGCACTGAAGCAGACCAGGCATGAAGTCAGGAGGGATGTGGGAAGAGGCCACCAGGGCTTCGTTAGAACAATAGATTGCCTCTGTGTGATTTAGAAAGAGGTTCTCCTCCCCAGGCAGATAAATCCCCAGCCAGGGCCAGAACTGGATGAGTTGGTGTGGGATTGGATGTCAGCCCAAATGTGCTTGGTGGGCGAGGTGTCCTCATCAGGGCCCAGCATGCAGAAGCACTCAGAGTAGCTGTGGGTAGTATGCTGGGGAAGTGTTCTGTCTCTGTGGTAATTATTGACTGCCCTGTCATTCAACATCCCTCTCAGTCCCAAAGCCTTAGTCAAGTATCCATAGAAACCTTTGGCTTGGTCATCTATTAGCATCAGCCCCAGAAGTGAGCAATCCTGGTAGAAGAAGCACAGCTTTTCCTAATAAGCCATTCTGCCGCTGGACATCAATTCCTTGTTCGAAAACTTCAGCATCCTGTTGAGCCACAGGCTCAACTCACCTGTGGGGCCAGACTCCCATCCTCCTCCACGCGTGATTGCTTCCAGCTCACCCGCAAGACCTAATATGCCTATTTTCCCTGAAACAGCCTCTCTGCAAGAGCAGGTAAATTTGTTCTCTGACAAAGGCACGCCAAAATGTTCAACATTCTTCCAAAGAAATACTAAGTTGAGTCTGAGTCTGTGCCAATGCAATCAGTCCAAAGCCTCTTAATAATTCTCTAATTTGAACGTCATAAATCCATTCTGTTCTTTTAA
Source organism: Fukomys damarensis (assembly GCF_012274545.1). NCBI lineage: Eukaryota > Metazoa > Chordata > Mammalia > Rodentia > Bathyergidae > Fukomys > Fukomys damarensis. Next base: position 2,073,053 of record NW_022900933.1, read on the forward strand.
TGTCCTGTGAAGGGAAATATTCCTTTCTCAGTTTTGAAGATGACTTTGTGGATTCTGTAAGAAACATTGTTTTGGAACAAAGCCACTGAGGCAGGCATCCAACTTGAAACACAAGGTCACTGTCCGAAAGGCCATACCACCCCAAGAAAAGTGCAGAAATGTAGGCAAAGCATGCTTCTGACCGTGTTACTTGGTGCTTAGGAATTCAGGCACCATCCTTTACTTCACCTCTTGAAAGAACCAAAACAATGAGTTTTCGGCCCTTTGCTTTAGAAGACCCAATGTAATAAAAAAAAGTATTTTAAATGGATTTCAACTGCCATGTCCCACAGCATAAGGGCAAGCCTTCTGTGAAAAAGACCAAACATATTTTCCATATTTTACTGATGCTTTGCATTAATTATTTAAAAACACCACTTGCCTCATTTACCAAAGGCCCCAGTTCGGCATTTGGATGAGAAAGTACAACAAAAATCCCACTGACACAAAACGAGGTCCGTGAAAGCACGACCAGGGATAAGTCTGTGGACAGCAGAGGGGTCTCGGGGCCATTTGCCCTGTGGAGTGGCTGAAGCACAAACTGGCAGCCAGTGGAGGACAAGGCGTGGAGTCGCAGGCTCCTCCCAGGTGACGTGTGATGGCAGCAGGAGCACAGGTGTCTCTATTACTACCACAGGATGCAGCGCATGCTTTGCCAGCTTGCGACATCTGGGGGTGCTGCTTGTCACTGTTGCTGCAGCTCCTGTGTGTGTGGTTGGGGCAGCGTTGGACAGGACCTGCTTTGTTTCACAATGACAAATCTATTTCCTACTCTGTAGGACACGGCCACCTTGGACCTGTTGATCGAGGCTTCCAGAAAAAGCACAGAATCTAGCATTCCAAAGCAGGGGTGGGGGGAGGCTGAGGCAGGGCTGGACCTTTTGAGCTACTTTCCATCCTCGTGGTCGTCTTTCCTTATGTGCTCTCGGAGGAACTGGTGCAGGGGTGGGCTGGCAGGCAAGAGACCACCAAGGTTAGGGACCCTTGAGGACTGTCAGGCCGGACCTCACAATAGGGGGACGTGGTCCTGAGACTTTTCTAACCCGGTCAGTGCTTGAACTTTCAGGGCAATCTGTCACCCCATAAATCATATTATAGAAGAGGAAAGGCTGATTGGTGTCTCTACCTTGGTGCATTTACAATCAAGAGCAGGATTTATACACCCAGCCCTTTATTTCGACTTGCATACTTGGGGGCTAAGATGTCTTCACTTCAGATTTCTTAATGTCAAAGCAGAGGCACTAATACATCACTTGCTGGGAACTTCACTTGCCGACTCTAAATCTCCACTCAGATGTCTCCCGAGTATCCTCACAGGAACTCTGCATCTCAACCAATTCCTGTGCTATTTGGGGCTTGACAGCTTTTTGGCATAGATGGACTCTTCTGGAGAATTTAATTTTTACCTCCATTCCTTTAATGGCTTTTCTCGTACCTCTAGTTTCTCCAAGTCCATTAAGTCAGATCTTTTTCCCCACTCTGCACTTATTAATCGTGAATTTACCTGGCTGGCGATCTTACCTTATCCTGCCCATTTGGGTTCAGAGCCCATAGTACTATTTAACAGCTCTAAAACTCACTTCTAATGCGCAATCTCAGATTCTTCTGCCTTCCACACGTAAGTGGGGCCCAAAAGTGTTCCCCATAGCAGTTTCAGATCCCTTCAGACCAAGACACTGGCAAGCTGTGTCGATACCACAGTGAGGGGCACAAAGAGGCCAATAGGTGGCATTTCCAGCACCACAGAGAGAAAGGGAGACCTTAAGTCCTTGCACATAGGATCAGGTATGAATCATCCTGAAGTTACAAGGCATCACTTTATAAAAATTTTAAGTGCAGAGTTAGAAGACTAGCTGTGGCTCTCAGTGTAGATTTATAATTTCACTTCCCATAGGGCATGATGTCTTTGCTTTTCCATCCCTTTCCAATCCCCTATCTGTGCCTTGGGTCTCCTGCACATTTACACATACAAGTAGGGAAACATCTACGAAACGCTACCACAGAAATGTGCCGCAGGCTTATATAACACACTGCACTATGCTTGCTCTGCCACTCTTCCCAGTTAGGACGCGAAATGCCATCAACAGTGACTGAGCAGAAGGCTGGAATTCGTTTTTTCAAGTTTGCTTTTCTAAATCTCCAAGGAAAATTTACATCAAGGTCAAATGCAAGCAATGTTCCGGGAATAAGAATTATATTGTAATACCAGACTATTCGTGCTTCCCTCAAGTGAATGGCTCATGCTAGATAGCACAGAGTAGTTCTTCCTGAACACTTACATGTCTACACATATGTCCCCCACCCATGCATCACTATTGCCACCACTAAGAAAGCCCCTGCTGGACCCATCTGAAAGAGGAGGCAACAGGACACAACCATTAAGGTCTTGATTTAGTGCAAGCCAAAGTCAGAACTCACCTCCAGGCCTGTCTGCCATCGAGGCCTGTGTTTCTCCCCTTTGCCAAAGTAAACAGATGTCTTTTATTGGACAAGTTAGCCTACTGTATTTGCTAGAATTTTCCCACCATAGATTCCTGGTTATTTATCCTTAAAATATAGCCAGGGTAAGGAATAGTCATTTTATAAAAGTAGAATTTAAGACAGAAGAGACTCTTAGGAAACTCCCTCTAACATGACCTGAGTCCTAACAATCATCACCATTGACTGTGGCACCTGCCCAGTTGCTCCAGGACAACACAAAAGCTCAATACAGGCTCAACACAGCCCAGGACAGCTGCCACTGGGCTCTCACACATATCAGCGCTGCAGATCGAGGAGAAGACTGGAAACCCTGAAGATGTTAGGTTGAGTTTTGAATCACTGCTCTGCCATTTTCTATCCATCTGTAAACCTTGAGCAAGTTGCATCGCCTCTGGGAACCAAATTTTCCTAATCTGTTAATTAGAAATAAAACAGGCTCCCTTCCTCAAAGGACTTGGATGAACTGATGTTACATTCATCATGGATATTGATGCTTTAAATATTGAATAAATGTTAGTTGTTAAATCTTCCTCGTTTCAATCATAGCCTTCCCTACTCAATTTATGCCTATAGTTACAACTTAAACATTTGCTAGGTTCGAATCAATGAAAAGATAGAGAAATCTTGGTGAACAAACTTCCATGTTCTGTCTATGACTTTCATGTATATGTTCAGCTTTATCTCTCCTAGGTGACATAAAAGAAACTCTAAAGATTTTATTCAGTAAGGAAGCATTTATTCAGACCCCTATGTGCAAAAAGAGGGAAAAAAGATTGAACAGCCTGCTGCCATGTTTACTCCAAGCAACCCAGAAACCACAGTGAAGCCACTCCAATTTGGGCCAATTTTACATACACTAAGCATTTAATCTGTGTAGCCAGGTGCTGACCCAATGTAAAAGAAAACCCCAAGCCATCTGTCACAAGCACCATCAGCTCAGTCAGAGACACAGGCTACTGGGAAGTCACCCAGAAATCCAATAAACTAGATTCTGCCAGAAAAGTGGCACACAACTATAATCCCGGCACTCAGGAGGCTGAGGCAGGAGGATTGCTGTGAGTTCGAGACCAGCCTGGGCTACATGCTGAGTTCCAGGTCAGTCTCATCTACATAGTGTGGCCCTGTCTCAAGAAACAAACATTAAAAAAAAAAACTAGATTCTACCAGATGCAAAAGACAAAAACTCATCCTTTTGGGAAAGTAATATGAGAAAATTCCAAGTTGGTTTCTAAGAAGAATTAAATGAAAGTGATAAACCAATTAGAGAAGTAAAATATTTCTAAGTGAATTTGGAACAATTTATAAAATTCATAACCCAAATCTTTAACTTTCCATTCCTGTATTGTAGGTTTTTATATCTGACAGTGATTTATTTTGTCAGGAAACTTTGCCTGATAATCTTAGCTCAAGAATAAACTACTAGTCTTACTTATAAATTATACACACATACACAAATAGATAAATTTTTTCCCAGTACTTCAGATTGAACCCCAGGCCTTCCCACTGGGCTACTTCCCAGCTGTTTTTATTTTTTATTTTGAGGCAGGGTCTCCCTAAGTTGCCAAGTCATCCAGGCTGATCTCATACCTGTCATCCTCCTGACTCAGCCTCCCAGAGGGATGAAATTACAGGCAGGTACTACCATATCGAGCTAAATTATCATTTTTATATAACTTTTTTTCACAGTCAAATTCGGAAACCACCGGGAGTTTTATCAGGCAAAGTGAAGATAATCTGTTTCTGTTTATGCGACTTGTTTCCAATTGGTGTAATGCAGCCTATCAAACTCATAAAAGCTGTGCGAACAGCAGTTTACAATGGAAGGACTTTCTCAATGCAGCAAAACCAGCCAAGTGAATTTTGGTTCTTCCGTGTAATTAGTACTCTTAGAATTTTCAGGTAGTGTCATTATCACGTGTGAATGAAATGAGGCACAGCCGGTCCTGGCTCGGGAAGATGTGCAGAACCAGCCAAGCAGTTAACACCCAGCAGAGGGTCTCACGAGCACACGCTCACACACTTGAGGCTTCTTGATGACTATTACCCAGTGCTGATGAAATCCTCAGTTTCACTGGAACCCTTGGATGGTAGATGGCATAATTAAATTATTAACAACTTTATAAGCACCAACAAAGTCGACGTGCGTCTGCCACTCAATTAAAGCAGCAAGCGCACGAATTGGCGATTGCACAGATCCCCCAGTACGGCCTCATTTCCTGGCTCTGTCCTAGGCACAGGGCCTTCCAGAGGAGTGCCCAGAGAACTTTTCTTTCAGAAACATTGCCACAGTTTCACATAAAATATCTCACTGTGACTTCCCAGAAACATCGAGGATTCAAGAAGCCATGATTCAGAGGCACCCTGGGAAATGGGCTGTCAGCCCGACCTTCTGAGGGTTGGTGATGTATCACACATCAAATAGTGTGGTGAGCAGAATTGTTGGTCTCAATTTGTCACTTCTTGTAGTGGGACCCTTGTCATATCCTCAAAGTATGTGAATATACTTTCCCACCTCTGAACCTTGAACTTGGCTGTGGGATGCACTTCAGCCATTGGGAAATCAGAAAAGTTACGCAAAGCAGAGTCTTAAAATGTGCGGCGCATGAGGCTGCTCTCCTGAACCTCTGCTATTGCCAAAGGCGAAATAAACCCATGCAGGCACTACCCGTCATCCTGGACCCCAGAAGACAATCCCATAGAACAATCCCAGGCCAAACCCATGTCCTGAAGCCAAGTCCACTGTGTCCAGGTGGACACCAAGTGACCCACAGACCCATGCGCAAGAAAAGCACTTTCGCCACAAACCACTGAGATCCTGAGGTTGACACAGCATCATTACAGCAAAACTGACCAATACACTCTGCACGGACACACAATACTGAAAATGGAGAAAATGCCTGGAAAACCCAAGGAGATAAGCACCTAACCATCTCTTGGAGCCTAACCTAACTAGCGCAGCACCTAGACAGAAGTCTTCTCAGCGAGATCATGCGTGTGACACATCGGCAACGATGTTGATTTGAAAAGCACATGCAAATTACAGTCAGGTCCTTTACACCCAATTGGAAATAAATATAATTAATGATCCTATAGGATTACTTTGATGACAAAATTAGTCCTTTAAATTATGGGAAAATCCAAACAATTCCTAATCTTCATTTAGAAGCTTTGTTTCCAGAAATACTACGTGCTCTTCCCACACTCTCTCAGGCTGGAAATGCCACAGATATACATCCCAAGCCATAGGCAGCAAGCACACTCCTGCTATCTAATCTCTCCTAGAAGCCAGAAGCCATTGTTCAGAAGCCTGAACAAGTTAACTTTATATGAAATGTGTATGTATCTGTCCTCTAATCAAGCGATACTATTACCATTGCTGCTGTTTGGTTTTTATGCTGCTTCTTTTGGAGCCAGGATCAAATAGATCCTGCTCAGCCAGCTTGAGAGCTTTTATAGCAACTTCAACAAAGTTGTGATTTTAACAGCTTCACTTTGGCAGACTAGGTAAAGAATAAAGGACCACAGAACACAGTAGGTAAAGAGTGAACTCCAAAACCTCAGTCAATATTAGAGCAACGTTCACACTAATGAGAATGAAGTCTGTGTTATTTTGTGCCACTCGATAATAGATTAAAGCCAACTGAGACAAAGCTTGTGACCATCTATATTGCTTATGTTGTGATGCTAAGTGCAAAAGAGCATAGCAACTGGTATTTAAAGTAGGATCACAATGATGTAAAACAAATAACTCTAGGTTTGGAACACTGTCAGAATATTGTTAGCATATTGTCTTTGAGGAATAGAGCACATGGTTGATTAACTTTTTTTATTTCCATTTTTTGCATTGAATATTTACTACTCAACTCAAATTAAGTATCATTTTTAACTAAATGACCACTTTGCTTCTTTCAAAATGAAGTATTTCCCCTTTCTTCTTTTCTTTCTTATTTTTAGTATACCATGTTCTGCTCTCTTCCATAATCTTACCAAATAAAGGGAGAAAACAAATTACTATTGCAACAAAGTTTATATATTTATAGCTAAATTCTCCAAAAGGTTTTATTAATTAACAATTGCTCAAATGTTTGGTCCCACAGCTAAATTTACAGATAGATTTTTTTAAAAGCTTAATGCTAACCAGAATTATGAGATGATATAATCTCTACAAAATGTTAAAAGTGCCTTACAGCATAACCATTAAAAATGAAAATCTTGGGCTAGGGTTGTAGCTCAGCAGCCTGGCAAGTGCAAGGTCCTGAGTTCAATCCCTGGTATTGAAAACAACAAAAAAGAAAATCTTGGTTTATTATTACAAAACAGGGAAACTTTGACATCACAAAAGATGTAAAAATATTGTGTCTCAAAGATACATTACTAACATCTCCAAATTTGAAATTATTTTGAACAGAATTGAGTGGCCTACCTTAACAATTATATTTTAATAGGTTATAAATGTTATAATCTCAAAAAATTTAGCATGCTCTTCATCCCAGAAAACTTCAAAGACTAATAGAATATCATGAACTACATTTCTTCAAAGACAAGTAGAAAAAAATTATGGAATGATATTTCTAAAGCCACACAGAGTAAAATATAATGTGCTAAGCTCTTACTGATTTATGAATCCTTCCTTGGAGTATAATTAGAGCTTGAAAACGTGTTACCACTGGGCTGTATAGAGAAAATGTTTCTTTATCTTAATCAAAATTCCCATGTTGAAAAAGTAATTTTGTAAAAGCCAATATTTAGTGTTTTCATTTCCAAAGCAAACACACTTGAAAAAAAATAAAATTACTTCCCACATGGCTTTGTGGGGAATTGCTACTAATAACTATTGTTAAACAGTTTGCAAAAATATGACATGCTATTTCATTGCCTGATAATAATAAGCTTAGCAGAACAAAGCATAAATTTAAAAAACTATGCTTTTGCTTCTTAGTTTTTAAAAATTCCATGTGCTTTTAACAGTTGGCAATTTCGTGCATTTAAAAATCTAGAAACATTCATTAAAAATTAATAGTCTCATCTCACAAATAATATAAGCATACCTTTAAAAACACAGACAATAAATTGTCAACGCTGTGTAAAATCAACGGTGCAACACTACTTACTACATCCTACTTCAAAGGTTTCTAGGAGGACTCAGGAACAACTCTGAGAGTTTGTTTAATGTATAAATTCTCTTATGATCTGTAAGTCCCAAGAAACAGCAACAGTAACTCCTAACTATGTCAACATTGTGTGCTTGTACACACACACGCACACACACGCACACCACACACGCACCAGTTACATCATATCTACGAAGATCGTCCAAGAATTGATGTTTTTTTTAAACCAGGGCTTCGCTGTGCATTTTTCCTACCTTATCAGGAGGTAGGAAAATGAGAAAATGCTCAGGCCGCGGCCCTGTGCGGCCGTGGGAGGAGCAGCAGAACCTCACTGGGCGGAAGGAAGATGGCGCATGGTAGAGACACGAGGTGGGTGACACCATGGGGTTAACGCCGAAGGGCAGACCTGACATCCCGGATTCCTGTGTTACAATGCGGCCTCCAAATCGGTATTTTTAAAACAGATACATTTTAATAGTCTGGCGCTTTATTAGAGAGAAACAGCTTTTCTCCTTCTGCAAAAAGGAATTTTTCGTAAGCACATTCTCTGCCCGTTTCACTGCCTCTACCCCGGAGGAAGAGGAGAGGTGAATGGGAAAGACAGCTCCTCTCTGCTCCTTGCTACCTCCTGAGAGGCTGTGTTATGGGTTCAGCTCCACCCGCTCCACTGTCAGCAGCCCAAGTGGCCCAATGCCCTCTGCATCCTCTTGGTTTTCAAGTAGTAAGCACATAACATTTTTCCTCTTGGTTCTGCCCCGCGTTGTATCCCAACTCATTCAGAAACCAACCCTGTTTTAGCACTAGTTTTTGTGAAGTTTTGCTGCAACTGTACTGTGGCAAAACACTAGACCTACTCTTGAAAAAGGCCTCCCATCTTCGCTGATCATTTTGGTAAAACTCTAAGCCAAACCCACTGCCTGATTTATAAGGAAGTCATCAAGCATCACAGAAGACAGCGAGTCCCCGCTTGAATAATTTGCTCACCGCGATCATGATTCTGGCCACTTCACCCTACCACTTATACTGTTATTTGCCTTTTTATTTAAAATGTTCACAGTTTTTTACTTTGGAGCATTGCATTAAAAAGAAAAAAGATTATATCACCACTGTCAAAAGAAAATGAGTACCATCCATCAAAGATTAACGACAAAAATGCACGTAGCACCTAGTAAATGCCAGTCATCGTTGCAAGTCTTCCTAAGTATTAACTCTGGACTCTCACAATGACCCTGACATTAAAAAGAAAAGATTATATCACCACTGTCAAAAGAAAATGAGTACCATCCATCAAAGATTAACGACAAAAATGCACGTAGCACCTAGTAAATGCCAGTCATCGTTGCAAGTCTTCCTAAGTATTAACTCTGGACTCTCACAATGACCCTGCGTGGTAGGAAGTATTATTGCTGAGACGTGCAGAGATTAGGGAATGTGCCCCAAGTCAGGCCTAGGATCCTGCCCCACATGATGAGACTCGCTGCTGCTCCCCCAAACACGCACCTAGAAGGTGTCCATGAGGACAAGGCAGTAAAAGAAGTAAACGCATCACTTTAGGAAAACGAAAATGAAATGCAAGGCATGCTGATGGATGGGTTAAGAAAAACTCACACCTGAAAATTCTGTTTTCTCCGTGTCTCTTAAAATGACTACTCTTTGATGAACATTTTTGGAGTCACTGCCCTCCCTACACCCAAAAGAGTGATTCCTTGAGCCCTCCTTTTTTAGTCGTAGAAAATGCACCCCCAGGAGCTGACCAGGTTCATCAAGGGCTGCACCACACCCACTCGTCTTCCAGCTCCCTCTGACTGTAGCAGAATGGTCTCTTTCTCCCGATCTCTCCCTGTGACGATACACCACAGAGGCACACCTCCTGGGTTTAGCCACAAATCTTGCTTTGCCACTGTTTCTGTAAACCTGGTCAGGTGATTTTCTTTAACCCTCACTTTTAAGGTCACGCTTGGGTGAAAGAACGATATGCTATTATTTCAAACCACAGGTGTGGTTCGAGATCACGTTCAGTACCGAGAAGTGTTCAGTTGGATGCCTGAATTAGGCCTCCCCTGCCGCATGTCCCCTCTGCCATGTGCCAGCAGTGAGATGCTCCTGTGCCTAAGGAAGGAGCCCATGGCCAACATCTGCATTCAATTCTTTCTCCTCCACGGGCCAGCTGCTCTCTCTGCTGTGTGCCCCACCCAGGGGCTGAAGCTCTGTGAGGAAGACTAAGAGGGCTGCAGATCTCCTAGTCCACAGCTGTCATAGGCAGAGAGACCTCTCCCGCCTGGGCCTGGGGGGCATCTGAAGCTGCCGTTTGCTGTTGTGGGCATCATGGTGGCTCCTCACAGTTTTACTGTTTTGTTTATTTACACTAATTTAGGGATTCCGATGGAGATTACAGGGCTAAGATTCTTCAAAATCACGCCTCGGCTGCACCACTGACTGCCCCCAGCCGGAGCCTCTGCTGCCACCTTTCGTGGCATTGACACATGATGTCTTTTGAGAGCGTGTGTCCCCTGCTTCCTGCAGCAGCAGCTAGTCGCACTAGTGCAGGGGCAGGGAGCACGTCCTCTGGAGGAGAGCACTGTTTGGGGCCTCATCGAGCCTATTCACAGTGGAAGCCATGTTTCCGAGAAGACCGCACAAAAAGGCCAGACCTTAGCTCACCTCCAGGCCGAGGACACCAAAGGGCTCAGCTCAGCTGGCTGGAGGGAGAGGGCCCATTCGCACCACATGAAAGCAAAAGTGACTTCCCCCGCTCTGCATCTGGAATGCGCTTCCAGCTTCCTCTTCACTCCCTCCGAGGGAAATGGATCTTTTGCACAGATGCGCATTGAACTAGAGGACTCTAATACTGGCAGGAGATCAACTGACTTATTCAAACTTCTGTCCCAAAACCCGGGTATTGAGAAAATAAGCCAGGTATTTCCCAGAAAGACTAACTTCAGAGTCGAGGGCTGTGGAGGAAACAGAGGCTCTAGCAGACTCCACTGGGGAGAGCACTCAGTGAGGTCTGGGCTCTGGAACTAGTTCCTTTGTAACCAAGGCAGCAGTGTGTTCAGATCGCAGTGTCCACTACCCATCCCGCTCACTGGGTCGTCCTCCCCGGCTTCTCCGCGTAAGTGAGCACTCTGGTTGAGAAGCAAGCGGAGGAAGCCAAAGGGCAGAGGACAAAGATTCCAGCAGGTGGGTTCAAATTCAGATTCTCTACCAAGTAACCGTGTGGCTTCAGGCAAGTTACATAATCTTTGAAACTCAATTGTCTCAGCTCCAGAACAAAGATTAAAAATTGCCTTTATTCTTCAAAACCCCAAAACAAAAAGAAAGCTTCCTGAAATGCCTAGTGCCTACACAGATACTGAACGAATGCCCTGCTCTCTCCCCTCAAGAGCCACAGCAGAGATGGTGTTCAGAAGGGAGCTTAGGTTTGCAAAGCACTTTTATATTTTAAACCACCTTCACACTTATTTCCTTATTTTATTTTTTTCTAAGAGAAAAAAAAGAGAAAAGAAAAGAAATCCATAAATGCAGGACGTTACATAACAAAAGCACAAGCCTGGGTTCCATTAGTCCTGGGAGGCAGGCAGAAGTCTGCGGAAGGAAATTCTGGAAGAAATGCAGGGCGTTACATAACAAAAGCACAAGCCTGGGTTCCATTAGTCCTGGGAGGCAGGCAGAAGTCTGCGGAGGCTGGGAGGGGCAGGCCAGCCAGCAAGGTGAGTCTGCACACACTGCCTCCATCTGAAGCAATAATCAGCCCAACACCTGGGTGTGCTGCGAATCTGACCTAGAAATTCATTTCTGAGAAGAAAGCAGTCTTGCTATCACAGTCACCCACAAGTGGAGCAGCTGTGGCACTCAGCCCTGCTGATCACTGATGCGTAGTCCCTGCTGGGACCTGAGGACAGGTGGCAAGCCAGGCTACCCTATGAAAATTCCCTAGATCGAGGCTCGGGTGTGGCGTGTGTGGGCCTCTATGCATCTCCAGATGCCAAGCAAGTGAAGTCAACACCACCAGAAGAAACAGCAGTGTAGCCAGAATCCAAATGGGCCTTTCACTCTGTTATGATTCACGTAGGAAATGTCCCCATGGCTCATGAGCTGGGGGCTTGGTCCCAGTTCACCACAGTGCTCAGAGATGGAGCTCTTGAAACCAGACTGGATCACAAGGGCTCTAATTTCCCAATGGATTAATCCGTGGAAGTGTCCATGCTTTCTGGTACTACTGGGAGGTGATGGAGCTGAGGAGGTGGGGCTTAACTGAGGCGGGAAGGTTGAGGAGGTAAGTCTGTGGGGGCTGCGTCCTGTCTTTTCCCCCAGCCCCTTCCTCTCTAGGCCTCTCTCATTCTGCCTCTTGACCACTGTGAGGTAGGTAGCTTTTCTTCTGCTATGCCTTTTCACCAGGATATTTCTCTCTTGTCATGGACCTAAAAGCAATGGAGCCAGGTAACTATGGACTGAAAACCCTGAATCTTGAGCCAAAATAAACCTTTCCATTTTTAAGTTTGTTCCTCAGTCGTTTTGTCATAGTGGCAGAAAGCTAACGGATACACCCTCCCCTCTTCCTTTCCAAGTGTTACTCAAATGGGGTCCCTGGGCATCTCCCAAGCCTTAAGTTGTGCAAAGGAAGCACCATGACCCACCATCCTGACCACACCATCCTTTTGGCCTTTGGCTAAGCCCTCAAAAAAGATGCACAAGGAAACAGCTCACAAAATATGTGAGAAACATTGGCCACAGCAGTGGAGTTTTGCACACACATGACAAAGTGAGACAAGGTATGGAGAAGAGGATCCGTCCCCTGTCACTGGAATAAATTGTGCCGTTTCCCCCAGTGGCCAAGTAACCTGAGACCGATGGATTTGAGTTTGGATACAAGTTCTGTCACTTTCTAAGTGTACAACTTGAAGCAAGTTTGTTAAATTTAGCAGCAGCAGCATCTGTAAGGTGGACACAAATATACAAGCATGTCTTAAAGTCTTTACAAGGCCTAAAACAGGTCTGAGTAAAAGCAGAGCCTCTGGCTTTCTGCACATTGGGGAGGTTATGGAAGATGGCACATGTACATTACAACCCCAAGACATACTACAATTGTGGGAATCCCAAAGGTCACAGCACTGGAGTTCCTCCCCGAGGGCTGCAGGGACAGTGACGACGGTGATAGCGAACAGCATCAGTGCAGTGATTCTTATGAGCCAGGTGCCATTCTCAGTGCCACAGTGATTGATTCACCTGATTCTCTCTCCTGCAGTGGGAGAATTACTATTCCCCATCTCACAAGTGAACCCGAGGCACAGACCCGAGGAAGCTGCCCAGGAGTGCAGACTAGGAGTGCAAGGGCCAGGCCCAGCCCAGGCAGGCAGAACCCACATCCTTGCTTCCAACTATGAGGCAATAGGGTTACTCAGTACCATGATTTGATGCCCACCAGACCCAGCATCACTGGGGTACTCATCACCCCGGCACTGAGCATCTAATGAGCACTAACACTCATGAAAAGCAGTGCAGTCCAGTGTGCAGATGGATGGCCTAATATAATACACAGCCTACATGGATTCCACAGACCAGGACAGCCCAGGGCAGAGGGCACTGGCCCAGAGGTTGGGGCAGGAATCATGGAAAGACCATCAGGGCTGGCTCCAGAGTAGCCATACCACGGGAAGAGGAAAATAGAAGATTGTACCAGTATATTCCTCATGTGGGTGAATGCTCTGTGTTGTGTCCCTGTCTGATAAACCCTTGTGGAACACGTTGGGAGACAGAATCTAGCATTGGTGGTAGGAATGATGGCCGTTCTTTCTTTCTTTCTTTCTTTCTTTCTTTCTTTCTTTCTTTCTTTCTTTCTTTCTTTCTTTCTTTCTTTCTCTCTCTCTCTCTCTCTTTCTTTCTTTCTTTCTTTCTTTCTTTCTTTCTTTCTTTTTTTCTTTTCCTGAGACAAGGGCTTACTATGTAACATTAGCTGGTCTTGAACTCACCGGTCTGGAACTCATGGCAGTCCTCCTGCCTCAGCCTCCCAAGCGCTTACAGAGACTACAGGCGTGCATGCCCAGCTGAGTCATTCTACTTATAACTATACATTACTGTTACAGTTACTCCTAAACTGGCCAGGCCTGAGGAAGCCCAGGGTTATGTAATGACATAGTACGCGCTGCTCTGGCTTAGGAAGGCATCATTGCTGTAATTTGTGCCAATGGCTTTCAAACACATAAAAGTGGTTTCAGCTGGTCTGAAGCCCTGGTCTCCTTGTCTGAACAGCCTGGGCCTGGTGTGGAGGTGCAGCAGGGGCAGAATGTGGCAGTGAGATATCAATTCAGAAAGACTGTTTCCTTTCGTGGAACCCTTGGAGATGTTTGTCACGAAACCCGAAAATTCTCTGTTCTCCAAAAAATAATAAGTGACGTAGAAGCACTGAGCCAGACAAAAGGAGTACAGCTTGAGAGTCAGTCCAGCCAGCCTCTTGTTTTCACAGATGAAATGTCACTGAACATAGCCACCCTGTTTGTTTATCTATTGTCTGTGACTACTTCTGCTGTCCTATATCAGCAAAGAGAAAAGTTTCAAGAGAATGAATGGCCTCCAATGCCCAAAGTATTTGTTAACTGGCCTTCTACATTTCTGACTCAGAATAACCCCAGAGTCACAGGTACCAATATCTCAGATAATTCAGAGAGATGTCAAAATTTATTTCACCAATCCATAGCCCAAACTCTTAAGGCACTGCAATTCTTTTGTCTGTGGCACACAGTTTATTTAATAATCGGACACAAGAAATGAGTTGGTACTTTACCATTCTATACAGTGATTGAATCTTCTTAAATTTTCTTATTTGTAGTAATTACGGCACTTGCACAATTTACACTAGAATTGCTTTTCCTCATTTCAAGTTTCGCATAGAAGAAAGAAAAGAATGCTTTTTCTCTATTAACATTAGGAAGGTCTAAGAGAGCGATCATCCCTATTTTTGCCTAAAACCAGTTTTATCAGAGAAACAAAGCAACGATTTCCACATCTGCAAGATAAGAGTTTGGCTTAAGCCAGCGTGTATAGATAGATGTGTGTGGGTGTGTACGTGTGTGCATGCCGGAGTCAACTCCTGTCATCCAGGGGTAATACTTGGAGACCCATAGAGTTCACTATAGAAAAGAAATCTTCCTGCACCGTCAGACAGTTATCGGGATACATTACAAGATGAGTTATTTCACAACCAGTTTCTGAATACTATTTTTCTTCTCACTTTTAAACATAGGTGTTTAAAGTCTTCAAAATACAAATAAAAATATGAATATAGTGAACTTGTTTTCCCGTTAAAAAAGGCATGAGTCACCAGCAATGATGACCAAAAAATCCAAACAAGTCCCCCTCCCGCCAAAACAAAAGCAAACAAAAAAATGAAAACCTCCCCCGCAAAAAACAAAAAGCAACAGCAAAAAGAGAGACCAGATAATTAAATCAACCAATTTTTAACAAAAAAAAATATATTCTTTGTATTGTTTCTTTAAACATCAATCCACCCTTCCATGCCTCGGAAGTCACAGTTCCATCCAGGAATAAAAAGAGCCCAGATGCCTGGATTTTCAGTACAAAAGGTCCAACAGCATGGGAGGAAAAAGTGATGCTTTCTCATAATGCTACACACTGTCCACAAACTTTGTTAGTGCATCTCCCGTGGTGTCACCTACCAGGGACAGTTCTCTGGACAGTGCGCTCCGGTTTGGGGAGTTCAGCTGGGGGAGCATCGCACTCTGTTCAGGGTTCCCCAGATGTCCCTGATCTATGGAGCTGGCCGCGGTGACCGTGAGTCTGGGGTGGGGGGAGCCAGTCTGGGGCGAGACATGGTGTGGTGAAGGCTGGAGCTCCATCCGTGGAGATGGGCTGGAATGTGGAGGCTGGGATTGGGGCCTCCAACACTGCACGGGGGCTGGAGACCGCACCTGGTTACTAAGGGATGTGACGATCTGCTGGCCAGGGAGATGTGAGGCCTGAGGCTGTCCTGAGAGCACGTGCTGCTGGGGGCTCATGGGGTTTGGCTGGCCTGGGGACCCGATCTGCTGCTTCATCTCCGCTGCTGCAGGGCCTGCTGGGTACTGTGGTACTATCTGCCGCAGCCCAGGCTGCCCGACTTGGCCGAGCTGTCCCATCTGAGCGGCCATCTGGCCCATGGAGCTGCCCCGGATGGGAAGATGCTGCTGCATGCGCTGTTGCTGCATGGCTGGGGCGTAGAAGGCACTGCAATTTAATTGGGGCTATTAAATATTTTTCAAGAGGTACAAAGGGATTTATTAGGCAGAAATGCAAAAGTATACAGTTAAATACTTTTAAACATCGTGCAGTTCACACACTGAATTGTCAACCTGATGCTTATTACAGAGGAGCACATCTGGCCTCAGGTAGTGATGGGAGGTAGAAGCTATGGGTCTTCCTCCTGATACAGTCAAATAGCATCTAACTCATGCAGATCATATTTGGGTTTTCATTGCACTTCCCTACTATCTGTCCTTGCCTTCAAGGGCTAGGAAAAAACCTGAAACATCAAAATGCATAAGCAATAAAAATGAAAAATCAATCCCTGGATTCCTGAGACGTGACTCATTGCTACTTTTGATGCCTATCCAGCGTGTCTTTGTCAGCTGGGCCTGCAGCTCCCTGGCCAAGCAGCACTGCCCAGTGACGGGTGACTGCCCCTGTAGGGTGCCCCTGTGACTCACGCCTTATGCTCTGTCCGTTACTTATTTCAAGCTCCTCCGAAATACTGCCTCCCCCAGACCCTGCGGAGCAGAGGAGTAGTTTTACCCTTCCTTGCATCCATGACTTTTCTGATGTTCCCCTCAACAAGCATCTAAGCACAGCTAAAGGAAAACACAAAAAGAGGAAAAAATTTTTAAAGCGACATAAAAAGACAAATGTGGTTGGAAAAAGGGGAGGAAGTGTGCAGGATTAATGAAAATCTACCAACAAAGAAGCAATAAAAGCCAAGCTGTCAAAAGAGAAGGAAGCAGAAATGCAGTTGCCTGGCCTCACATTGAACCACTTGAGTTTATAACATGGTCTTGCTCTGTAGGATGCAGTCACACGGCCGCAGAGGGGATGTGGCTGTTGTCACACCTCCCATACTTGCAGCCCAAGGAGGAATACAAGGCTGGTGGCGGAGCTCAAACTCTCCCTCAACAGTCATTACAGCCCATGTGTGCAGAATCCCATTTCCACAAACACCACAGCACCCTCGATGTCTTTGTTCTGCTTCTCATTAAATAGAGCTGCCCAGTAGCCTGTGGAAGAGGCTGTCATCTACTGCCAGTGATGCAGCAAAATCTAATGGATCCACCTCAACTCTTCCAGCCATCCCAGCTACGAAGAAAATAAATTTCCTATATTGTACCTCTCCGCTGTTCAGAAACCTTAGCTCAAGTCCTCTTTGATTTAGGGTCTGTCACTTGAATCCCTGAACAAAATATCTGTTTCCTCTTTCGGTAGCAGAAAACATACCTAAATCTTAACTTTTAGTGGATGTTAGTTTTTGTACTGTATTTATTGCTTTATAGACCAAAAAAGAAAAAAAAAACAAAAAAACAGTAGGGTCTAATTTATAAACATTGAACTCTATATATTCATAGCCAGGTTAAGGACAAAGTAGGTAAGAGACCTAAAATACACAATTTAAGGAGGTGCTCACTTTCAGGTTGTTACAAATACAGAATCAGTACCGAATAGTTTCCCTGGTGTGAATAATCTGCAATAATACATAAGATCCTAATAAGATTACTGATATTTAGAAAAGGGAAGAAAGGAGCTAAAGGTATAGGAAAGGTGGGATAGGTAGTGGAAGGGCAATAAGGGAAAAGAAAAAAGTGTGAGATAATGAAAAGACGGAAATAAAGTGTTTGTAGATGGGGAGGGGAGGAGGGTGTGAAGGGAGGGCAGGGACAAGGGGAAAAAATGAGAATCAAGACCTGTTATGTAGAGGTACAAGATCCCAACAATGAATGTAACTGTACTGTATCCCTAAAATGTACCAATAAACTCAATTAAATCTGAAAAAAAAATACAGAATCAGCACCATTTCACCACATGGGAGTTTTCGGGTGAAGGCTCCATCTTTCCACCCCTGGGTGCACAGTATGAACTGCATTCCATCAGGTATGTAAAAGGCTGTGGTGATTGAATTCCAGTTGTCCACAACAGTAATTACTTGACAGCAAACATTTCTATTCCCATGGCCTCCTCTTCTCACCCCAGCTTTGTGGCATGAGTTCTCGACCACCTCTTGCTAAATGCAACCTGCAGCCAAAGCCCTGCTCTCTGGGAAAACCCAAGTTAGGAAATGTTGAGATTTTCTATAGCAAGCAGATGATCAAAGCAAGACTCTGGAATTAGAGGCTACCAGGGACCAGCATCACTACCAGAAGACTTGCTGGAAGTGTAAGCTATAGGTTTCTGCACTTGACCATTATGAGGGAATGAGAATTATAAAAATTGTGAGGTCGGCTGGCTCTAGTTGGCTGCAATCACATTGTAGACCATGTCGAAAATCAGGTTCAGTACTTGTTATTTAACAAGCAGAGCTCCAGAAGTCTCTGACAGATCTCTTCTGTCTAAACCAGGGACAGGGAAGGATAAAATGGGCCTCTGAGATCTAGACATGGAAACACCCAAGAATCTTGAACATCTGGACTCCTAAAATTCTTCATACTGAGAAAAGCAAAAGTCTCCCTCTTGCTAGAGAATGGTCTCCTCTCAACTGGAGACCGGCAAGGACTTACTTGAAGCAGGTGCATCATGTGATAAAGCTTGTCTACGTTGGTCACCACCACACTGCCCATAACTGGTTACACTGCAGCCTGAGGAAGGCTCTGCTGTGGCAGCAAAGAGGATATGCTCTCCTTTAGGATCTACTAATGCATGCGGTGGGAACCCAGAGAGCAGATAATAAACACGAGAAAGAATCTTTAGGGTTTAAGTATAGGAAAGAGAAAATACAGCTGGGTTAAGGGAGAATTTCTTGATGTCCTATGACATCCATATGGTGTTGGCAAGATTATCTAAGACTGGTCTGGAAGATGTGACTGGAACAGCTGCCTTCAAGCCCGGATGTGACAACAGCCTCCAATAAATGAGGTGGTGATGGTGGAATTATCTTAGTAGAGCAATGAGGCAGAAGTCAGAAGGCTCTGAGAGGGAAGACTGTTAGGACAGAGTTAAGTGAGACTGGAGAACTTATCATTTGAATGGATTCCCTGGAAGGTCCCAAGGGCAGTCCCTTCACATCTGTGTACAGAGCACACAGGTGTGAGGCCTGCCGGGCTCACTGAGAAGCTAGGCAACCCCTGTACTCCATGAGTTAGAGTCAGTCCTAGGAGATACTGATGGGACCTCAGCCCCTCACCTCAACATCAAAGGCTCTCCAGGACCAATGGGATTTGAGAGTGGCCAGGTGGCAGCACTTCATCTTCTGAGACCAGGCGGAAATAACTGCTCTGTTAATGTTTGGTTCTTAAATGGCCCCCAAGGGCCATGCGTTGAAGGCTTGGTTGCCAGCCTGTGCTGTACGTGGGAGATGGACCCTTTGGGAGGTGGGCTGGTGGGAGGAAGTGACGTCATTGGGTGTGCCCTTGAAGGGGAATTTGGAATCCCAGCCCTTTGGTCTCTTGCTTAGTGGCCGCCATGAGACCAGCAGTTTTGCCCTGGCATGTGCTCCCATCATGATATCCTGGATCCCCATAGGCCCAAAGCAACACAGCCAGCCAATCACAGACTGAACCTTCTGTGGCAGTGAGCCAAAATAAACCATATGTTACTAGTTGATTTTCTCAGTGGCAGAAAGCTGACTAACATGTGTCCAAACAGTATCAAGGCTGAAGAAACAGTTGGAAGATTCCACCTCCAGTAACTAGATGACTGGGGCCTGAAACCAACACAAGCAAGGAAGATCAAGCCAAGCCCTGTCACCATTGCTGTCTGTGATGTGTTTGCTAAATAAATGCATCCTTTTTCTACAACCTTAAATCTGTTTGTGAACCTCTGGGCTCTCAGGGAGAGGAAGGCATCTACTAGAAGATGCAGCCAGGGCTCTTTGAATTTAAAGACATGGCAACCATATGAGCCATGGTCATATGGGTGCCTCAAAAATCCCAGAGGACAAGCAGGCAAAGAAAGGATCATGGTAAAGCTGAGAGTGAGAGATAGTGACCCTGATAGAGTAGAGATCCAGGACTAATGACGCACAGTAGGTACAGGGAGGAGCATGCCTGGGCACCGAGGAATTCACTAAGTGGCTCACATGCCTCTGTGCTGGGGGTGGTCACATTATTAAATGGGAAATTTCTGCAATCATGGTGCAACAGGTGTTAAAATAAAAAATCAGCCAAGGTTCAGACCTCTCAGGGATGAAGATCTGGGTCACTGACCAAGCAAGCAACTTAGACCTGCTTAAACACTGAGTATGAATGAACTCTAGAATAGGTTGCAGGAGAGCATGATGTTGAATCTCAATTGCAGCCACGGGATCAGCTGTAACATAAGGGCTGTAGCTTATACCAATCACCCTGCTGTTTTACACTTGTAGGATTACAGCCACTCTGCTGATGGCCTGAGAAAAGGATTTTTAGCAAAAACCCATGGCACACATCACATCTCATGTTAAAGCTTTTGAAACATTCCCTTAAATTCGGTTTCAAGACAAGAATTCCTACTATTAAGGTAGCTAATTAATACCCTGCAGACATCCCAACCAGTACATTAAGTCAAGAAAAAAAAATTGAAAGAAATAAACTCTGGAAGGAAAGAGGTAAGATTGTCCTTGATAGTACACAACGTCATTGTCAGTACAGAAAATGCAAGAAAACCTGTAAATAAATTAGCAGGATGGATAAGCTTGGCCAAGTTGTGAAATATCCTCCACATTCTAAAGCCAGTAAGACTGGTTTACAACAATAATACAGACTTTAAAAATAAGACAAAGAAAATTTCATCACAATGAATTATGCAAAGATATTTTATGTGGAGAAAATGACAAAATTTTATTTATGCATAAATAAACAAAGAAATATACAGTGTCAAGGATGAGGAGAATCCTACTTAATCTATGGACCAAATATAACGCTAAAGAAAATTGCAACAAAGTTTTTCAATGAAATTTGATAAGCAGATTCTACAATTTATATCCAAGAGATAGAGGCCAAATATAGCACAGGCAATTTTTGAAAAACAAGATGAGAAACCATCCCTACTGAATTGCAAGGTTTCTTCTAATAAACTATCATAACCAAGGCTGGGCAGTATCTGAAGGGAATTCAGAAGCTGCTGAATTCAGATGACTTAGAAATGAACCCACGCCTATATTAAAACACGAGAGATGAGATTCTTAGTGACTGGGAGAATAAATGGATAAACAATGAATGCCCTGGAAAACTGGTTATCTATGAGGAAAAAGAATGAAATCGGATCCTGCACCATACTATAAGCAAAATTAAACCCAAATATATTAAAAACCCATACATAGGAAATAAAACTGGAAACATCTAGAAATACAGATTTGTATGAGTGTGACCTTTGCTGGGAAAAATTTTCTGCAAACACACATACAAAGAAATCATTACAAACAAAAGTCTTTAGCCCAAATGTAAACATCCCTCTCACATTACTAGTACTAGTAATCTGTAATTAATATCACTGTTACAGATATCTCTACATGGCCCATGCTATGTTATCCCAAATAAATGAGATAATCCAGTAGGCTGACAATAGTTTTTAAGGCAAGAGTCAAGGACAAAATGTAAGACCAAGTGAGTAAGGAAAAGTTATATACTTTATAAAAGAGTTAGAATTCTTCAGAGCACGGAATTATGAAGCTGAATTACTTGCAAATCAGCTCAAACACATCTCTTACCAACGGTCAGAAGGGATTCAACAGATGTGCGTGCCTCGGTCGTCTGTGCTTCTTCTGAAGTTCAACCCATTGTCCTTTCCGGAGTGTCTACAACCCAGCAACCCAAATTAGTTCATGACTGTTTCCTTCTGAAAGTATTTTGCCAAGCGGATATGAATAGAGAACAGAGAAAACTTCTTTTTTGGTGACATATAAAACAGTCAGCACATGAAACCAGTAAGCCCCTCAAGACACACAGTATGGCACTATAAAAATCTGTACGAATCATCAACCTCACAACTGATCAATGTAATAAGAATACTTTGCAACAAAGTAAATATAAAGTAGAAAAAGAACTGAGATTTCTAGTCATACAACTAACACCTTGGAAATCCCTATTACCGAAAAAGAGAAAATGTGCTGTAAGTTAGAGCTTGTGGCATACCTCACTTTTTACATGACCTAAATTTTTTTAGCTAGGTTTACTTCCTCAGTTATTAGTACATTTTAAAGTATTTTCTATATATTTACAACTTCACTCATTCATAACCTGATTGTTGTTATTTCTTGACCCGTTTTGCTCCTTACACTTGTCAAAGATTAAAACTGCAATTTCAGCCACATTTTTATTTTATTTTTTTCCCATTAAGTTTATTGGTACAGTTAAAGCAAACAATTCAGTTACATTTATCTTTGGGATCGTGTACCTTCACACGATAGGTCTTGGTTCTTATTTTTCCCCATTCCCCTGTCCTCCCTTTACCCCCTTCACCCTTCCCTATTTACAAAGACTTTGTTTCCATTTTTTTCCTTTTTTCACATGTTTTCTTTTCCCTTATTTCCTTTCCCCTCCCCTTCCCACTTCCTCTAGACATTTTCTTCCTATTTCACACTCCCAATTATACCATTTGAACCTTATTTACACTTTTTATTTTTCACACCAGAGAAACTATTCGGTATTTACTCAAAAGTGCCCTATTTATTTTGCTTAAGAGTATGGTCTCGATGTGCATCCATTTAGCTATCAGTGTTTCTAGTTTCTCATTCTCAGACACATTTTTCAAGTCTCTCTCTCTCTTCTCCTCCCCCTACTCCCTACCCCTACTTCATTCTAGGCTTGGCAAGTGCCAGTACATAGAATTACACTAGAATCCAGATCCCAGAGGTGGTTCCTTTGGAAAATAGCAATTGACAATTTAATGTACAAAATTACTTTGCAGCTAAATCTGCTATTGGGCAGAAGGGAATTTTGAGTTAGCAATAGGTTTCCAGTGGCAGGGTAAAAGGCTGTGCTCCTGAGCCATATCAAGTGCAAGAGCAGACAGTGAGGGCGCTCTAGAGAGAAGTTCAGGGCACCTGGAGGACCAGCTTGGCCGGAAAGGTCACTTAATACCTTATCCACTCAAGCAAAGCTTATCTGTGAACAACCACGAGAATTTCAAGTATAGCCATTCCACACCTTCTATCACGGCTAGATGCCTTTGGGTATTTGCTTAAATCATATATTTTAGATCAACTACAATATTAGCAAAATTAATCCATAGAAAAGGTTCTTCCAGCAGGGCAAAGCCTTGTTCTAGTCTAAACATCTAAGGGTGCCTGAAAATAGACTTCCGTTTCACTGGGTGCCGGAGTCATGTCAGAAGACACAGCCTAGTTTGCATTGTTCCCATGAGTCTGGTGAGGAGGCCGGCTCTCGGGAAATCCAGAAGAGTGGGAGGAAGCTGGGAGGACCCGGGGCCGGGACGTGGGCGAGGTAAGTGAAGTACCCACGGTGCAAAACCTGAGGAACACTGGCTCCCGGGCACAGCCCTCCTTAAATGTTGCGCTCGAGGCTGCTGACTTCTCTTGCCCTAGTCCTGACCAGAGTACACAAATAGGCTAAGCAGACCGGAGTCTGCACCCAGAGACCACCTCAGGCCGTGCTAATGAGTCTGACAGCTGAAGTCCACAGTGGGAAACTCTGGAAATCAGGAAGACTTCACCTTTGACTTGGAAAATGTTGCACTGCAAGATTTGTGTGGTTACCCGCCTTGAGGTAAATTTCTGGGACTTTTGCTTTATATTCTGTGTCCTTTTTCCTGTGTCTCTTGGTATCTTTCCATCAATTACATCATTGTCCTGAAGTATCACTTGTGCAGCACTTAACGCTAAAATAAGATTCTAAATCAAAGTACAGAAACAAAAATCAAGGTCAGTTGTGAACAGCAGTGATTACACTGCAGGTATAAGTAGTTACGGGCCATAGAGGAAGGCTCAGCAAACTACATTATTCTCCACTTTCACTTAGAAATTCTGCTATTAGCTATTTGACAGTTTCTTAAATAAGTTTCTCTCTCTCTCTCTCTCTCTCTCTCTCTCTCTCTATCTCTCTCTCTGTCAATATGTTACTAGCTCCAAGTAAAACTGTATAATTCAATAAGGACATAATGTTATTGTTCTAAAAACAGCTGACCTCAATATGTCAGGGGTCTCCTGTGGCTCTGGTTAAAACGACACCCCTAGTTTCCTCCTACTTTAAGGTTGGTTTCTTTCTCCACTACTGTTGCTACCTCTGATCTCTAAATGTGGAGTCCTCCAGGCCTTTCTGGGGGCCCAGTCTCCTCTGTATCAACAAGTTCATCCCCCAAATGTTTTCCCATGCATCAAAAATCCACACCACCATGTGTTTCTAGTTTGTAACTCCAGTCTGGACTTTTGTGAACTCTGGCTCTCATCTGTAGCTGCGTATGTGATGGTCGGAGAAATCTTAAAATTGAATTAGATCACAGCATCCCCACACGCAAAACCCCGTCCATCCTTCCCACCACAGCCTGCATCTGGAAGCGAGCTGGCCTTGTGTTGGACACCACTTGCTGTAGTCCAGCCTTCACATGGAACACTTGCTGAGCTGCCTCAGTGCCACCCTACGGCCCCAGCTCACATCCACCCCACCCAGCCAGCCCCATAGCTCTTAGCAAACCCTGCAATGAGCTCCTTTACTATTTATTTGTCATTGCTGTGCTTCTCTCTAGTAAGCAGATCCTGTGAGTTTAGGATTAGTATTGCTGGATATCAGATTCCGATCATGCTACCCCAGAGGAAGTAGCATACATTAGAGCAATGCAGACTCGGAGCTGGAGGAGGCTGCTGCTTGTTTATTGCTACGTCCCCGGGGTCTAGCGTGGGGCTGGCATCTAAATGGCCCTCGGTAGTTCTGTTTCCCAGGGAAAGAATGAATGAACCCATGACTCAGGCCAATTATTTTAAAAGTCATGTGACTTTGCAGTCCGACACTACCTCCACTCTGTTGGAACAGAAGAACAGCGGGTTCCACGGAAACTCCAAGGGCGTTAGAAGAGTCACACCAGATAAGAGCTAAGAGATTTATTTTATTCTAAAAATCAGTTTAGTTTTGTGATCATTTATAATATCCTTTCGATTGAATTACATAAAATTTTAAATGTAGTCACAAAAAAGGAAAAGAAGTCATCCATAATCTCACCTTTCAGCTGTATAATGACCTACAATTTTTTCAAAACTTTTTTCTCCACCCTGTAGTCATTTCTCAGCATGGAGCTTCTGCTTAGTTTATAATACATTTCCCAGAATCAAGAATAAACAATAACATTCTGGAGGGAGGTGTTACCGGGGATCAAATTCCGGATCTTGTGCTTGTTAGGCAGGCGATGGCACCGCTGAGCTAAATCCCTGGCCCTTAAAGAATAATATTCTAACTACCTGAAATATCTGAAGGAAGCCTAGGGGATCACACTGCTTTTTTTATTATCTTTCTTGGTCTACTAAATAATGTTACTTAAAATATTTATAATTACTTAATCAGCAAATCATTCATCATTACTCTTAAAATTCAGAAATCTAACTTCATATACCAGAGAAATGTTTGGGAACTAGGTCAGAAGCCTGTATCGCAAGTGTTGAAAGTTAGTGCACACCCTTTTTTCCCCTTGGTGTTTAACAAATGCTCACTGAGCATGCGTAGTGTCAGTGATGTTACCTGGTGTAACACGGCAGTGACACAAACCCATAACATACCGGAGCTTGGCCCAGTTGGCAGATATTAGATGATAGATAGATGTAGTATGTTCAAAGATAACTGCTTCGGGAAAAATAGAGGAGAGAAAAATAATGCTAGGATTGCAATTTTAATTTTTCAGTGGGATTAACACAGAAGGCCTTCCTGAGACTCGACAGAAGTGAGGAAGCCAGACAGAGCAATCCTGGGTGACAGTGCTCAGGCCAAGGAAACACATACTGCCAAGGCTCATGACTGGAAATGAGTCTCATTCAAGGTCAGAGTGGCTGGCTGTGGTTAAGGAGGGAGAAGGAGTAGATTATGTGCTCCCAGGAGTATATGCAGGCCCGCGGGGCCATTGCAAAGATTACGGACTCTACTCTGAATGCTACTGAAAGCTACGTGAGAACTTGGGCTTAAGGCTGATATCTTCTTGATATTTGACAGGAACTCTCTGTCTGCTGAGCTAGGAACAGACCAAGGTTTAAGGCAGAGAGAAGAAGAAGAATGGAGAGGGTGCAGCAATATTCCAGGGGAGAAAAGAAGACTCGGCCCAGGGTGGGGAAGGATACGTGGCAAATCCTGCACGGATTTTGATGGCAGAACTAGCAACATGCGTGGAGAGCTGGGAGGAGGAGACCATGTCAGGTCTGAGCCACCAGAAAGGTGAATTTGTATCTACAGAGAAGGAGACCATGGGAGCAGGAGGCATCGGGGGAACATTTGGACTATCCAAGGGGAAAAAGGCTTTCTACAAACAACACAAACGTTTAAAACCTCGAAATGTCTAGGAAACCGCTGTTCGGCTCCCTTAAAAGGGAGAGGACAGGAAGCAGAGGGAATCGCAGTGAGTGAACATAATGGGGTAATCGAGTACAAGTACAGCTAATAAGCTGGATAAGTTTAATATGTCCTGAAACTAGGTGTATTTCTTTCAAAAGCACCTCTACACAGCTCTGAGGAATTTGACACTCTCTACCTACCCTACAGAATGGCCTATTAGAATGGATCGATTCACTAAGCAATAGATTACAGCTCCGCAAGCTTTAGAGCATGCTCAGTTACAAGAAAGGAATTACGGGTTCTGCTTTTGAGGGAGTTATTATCTGTCCTCATCCACTCTTTCACCAGATGGCCATAGAACGAAAGGTGAGAAAACCCAGAATTTGGCCCGAGTACAGCCCATTTGTCTACTGGAGGTCACAGCTGATGTGAAACCCCTAAAAAGCCAATATTTTGGTGCTATTTAAAATTACCTTGTTTGTAATACAATTATCAGGCAGTCTTTCCTCCAACCCTTTATTTTTTGGAAAAAAAAAAAACAGCTAATAGTAACTTGTGTAACAGGCACTTGGGTATGTCTTTCCAAATGCATGAACAATTTCCTTAGTGGGAGACATTCATTAAGCTTGCAACTGACAATGCACATCTGCACTTGTTTGGGTCAAGAAGGAGCTCTGGATGAATCCCAAGCCCTGCTGATTATCTCTTTCCCCAAATTTCTGCAAAACATAAATATGAGTAATTGCCAAGTTAATCGCCAACTCAGGCAAAGATGAAATTCCAGAAAACCCACTAGGTAAGTAAGTGGCCATCTGCTTTAGATGTACATTTGAATCTTGTTGGAGAGTGTTCTTTAAAATACCTATGACCCAGACACAATGCCAGAGATTTTGGTTTAATTGGTCTGAGAAGGAAATGGAGAGATTTTTATAGCTCTTCACATGACTATAATATCCACCTCGGACTGAAACTACCACAGTAGAAAAAGCTATGATCTCAGCCTGCTTTGCCAAGATTTCAACACCCGTAGAAAGAAGACATTCTAAATAATATTGGTAATCTGATGTTAAAGGAAAACTGGAGGTGGGAGAACTAGAAAGTGCAGGCAGTGATATATTTAAATTTTCAAAAGGTATAATATCCTTTCTATGGCAGTCGAATATCTACCCTGCTTCCCACACACACCCCAGACTTTCAAATTAATTTTTCTTTAAATCCTGTATAAGCAATTTGTTCTCCCTGTCAAATTCTCAAATGCACAAGAAATCCATTGAGTCACAGAACATTGCTTAGAACTACTCCTGAGTTATATGGCTGCCTCTTTCCGCACACAGCTGATTGTGACCTTTAATTGTGATTGTCAACTTGATTGGATTAAAAAACACTAGCACATTAGTAAAACACAATTCTGGGTGTTTCTGTGAGTGCTTCCAGAGATGACTGGCATGCAGGCCAGCAAACTGAGGCAGGGAGACTACCCTGCTGAACTTGCAGCAGGAGGAAAGGGAAAGAAAGAAGAACTGTATGTTCCCGTGGATTCTATCCTTCTAGAGAGCCCTATCCAATACAGATTTTAGTACCAAGAATGGGGCCATTGCTGTCACGGTACCTGACTCCCTGACTCCATTGTTCAAAGGCCTTGGGAACTTGTTTGTGGGAGAAGTCTGGGAAAGTGTGAAGGTGCAAGCTAGAGAAGCCTTAGGATATAATAAGCAGTGCTTGAGGGACAACACTAGTTAGAGCTCAGAAGACCAGAATGCTGATAGGAATGCAGATAGTAAAGGCCGGGCTCATGAGGTTTTGGTTGGGAACAAGAACTCCATTGTAAACCAGATTAGAGGCTATGTATATTTCATTTTGGCAAAGAATTTATCTACATTTTATTCCTGTCCTAAGAATTTGTGTGAGGCTAAATTTAAAGGTAGCAGAGTAGTTAATCTGGCAGAGGAAATTCAACCCATGGGAGTCAGAAAGCAGGAGAAAAGGAAGGGGCCCTCCCCAGGCCCACCTCCCAAATCTATGCACCTCAGATCTTAGTTATAACCCAATCCCTTTTATAGCCCAAAGGAGAGCAATCCAATCAAGATATGCATCAATCCACTGATGAGCATAGTCCCTCTATGGTCCAACCACTTTCCAAAAGCCCTACCTCTGAACACATAGAGCTTTACGGGGGACATTTGAGATCTAAACCATAATACAGGGCACCCAGCTAACTGGGCCACAGAGCAGGACTGTTTTCCTGGAAAACAGCAAACTCTGGGCAATAGGAGGTACACTGGGGCATGGAGATTCAGCATTTCCATCTTGGAAAAACAAAGGAGTATGGAGCTCCACAAGTATCTTGAAAGTGGACCAATGTTATGCAACAATAATAACGATTTTCCTGTGACCTACGCTCACCCACAGGACATTTTATAGTTGTGTTACAATTAACCAGCTGTCCTCATGATGCCTCCCATAGGGAAATACTTTTGAAGAAGTTTTTAATGCTTTCAGACATCGATTTCTGGCAGTGTATTATGCACATACTTGTCAGGCTCTGAGCTGGATAGGAAACATCCACCTAGGCCTGGGCCTCAAGACAAATGCAATTTTGCCAGGCAGGGATGCACACGCAGTCTTTGATATGCGAGCCCTGAATGAGCTACACAGACACGAGACATTGGAGGCACTAGGAACAGGAGACCCAAAGGACAAAAACAAAAATGAGGCCCGTTCTCGAATTGTAGCTGGGACTGCAGCTGGAGGTGAGCATAACCAAGCAGCAGGGATCACTGTGAGCAGAAGCGCTCCGGCAGGAGTGAGAGGGCCTACGGATTCGGGTGTGGGGAAGGAAGGATGCAGGGACGTCGTTCAGAGCTGGAGCAGCTCCCCATGGAGGTGGTTCTCCTCCGCACACGGCCGGCACGTTTATTAATGGGAAAATACAGTTTTTCTGTCACAAAGGAAAGCTATTGTTCTCCTAGTGACTGACTACAAGCTGAGCTGTGCAAAACAGCAGAAAGCAGGCTGTGACCAAGAGGACAGGCCACATCTGCAAGAACGCTTGTTCACGCTATCACCTTAAGGACGCTCCCTCTGAAGGTCATAGGAGAGCATGGCCCCGGTACCATACCCAATCTGCAACGAAGGCATGAAGGTGTCTCGGTACCTGCGGCTGCTTTGAAGGGGGCTGGGAGATCACCTGTATTACAGCCACCGCTGGCGGGGGCCATAGGATCCTGAGTGTTTTAATTCCTTTAGTCATGCAGTTAGCAGTTATAGCATTTCAAAAAATGCTGTGAATATAAAATTTTAAAAACACTGAAAATCCTCAGAGTAAGTGAATCGCATCCTGTCACCAGTGGCAAATCACTGATAGTTAACAGGAGAGTGACTTTATAGGAAAGACATGACAGGAAAAATAATCCTATAGCTAAGCGCAAATTAGAACGGAGAAAAGAGAACACAAACAAGGGAAAATTTTTTTCCATCCTTCTAAAGATTTAATTTTGAAAAGTACATAAATGGCATATAATTGTCTATGTTTCAAAAAATGTCAAATGCATTGTTTTCTTACAGCAAAAAAAGTAATCAAAGTAAAAACTGGTAAATATTTCCCCAAAAGGAAGGGTTTATAAGTGTTATTTCCCTTTTACATATTTCTCTTTTGTTCCAACATCATGACACTTCACCTGTGTGGTTTTTGTTAAGTTGTTCAGTCTCTGTTATCTACAGGCTCATGATCTGAACAATGGAGAAAACAGCACTATAATGCACCTTCTTGAGTCACTGTGAGGATCACATGAAATAATACCTGGTAAGCATCTCTTCCTACAAAAGTATCTGAGGAAAGGTTTTGTTTGGACCTCCCTATCTTTGGGCAAGAAAAAAGCCTCTCCTGGCCCCAAAGTGACTTAGAATATGCCCCAAATATGAAAATTGCAACCCAATTTCATGTTACACTGTGGAAATTCTAGGAGGCCTCTCTAGGAAAACCTGCAATCCATCTATCACACAAAAGATTGAAAATTCAAGGAGCTGTGTGACTAGAGACTCATTTCAGAATGGAAGCCACCTCATTGGCTGAGCCAGTATGGCTTGGACAGTTATGCTCTCCAGGAAACCGGTACCTGCCTAGCCTACAGTGTACTGTACCAGCAACTCCCATGAGGGCAGGACCTGTCCAAACGTGAACCTCAGAAGACAACAGAAGCTGATGGTTTGCATGACAATGAGTCAGACACTCTGTTTTCACATGTGACCCCCAAAATCCGAACCCAGAGTCACTTGGTCAGAGATTCACCTGACAAACACCAGGTCCATTCCTGTGCAAACTACCCATGGCGGGGAGCTCTCAGGCATTGGAGCCACTCGCACCAGGCATTAGGAGTGAGACACTGATGCAGATTTGGTCAGAATGTGTCGCCTTCCTCCCAACCTTGATTTCCCCACTGGGCTCTGGTTTCTGATCCTACGCCATCTACACAAAACCCTGTCACTTGGGCCAGCGCTGGATGGTCACTCTCGGTTTCAGCTCCTCTTCTTACTCTTCTAGATGCCAGGTCCTCCCACCCTGACCCCACAAGATCTCTGGCATCTTTCCTCCCTTTTACTCACTCTACTAATAAGTCCGTTCATTTCCCCCTCAATGAAATGACTGCACATGCCTAGGATCGAGTTCTCCTATCTATCTTGTTTTCTCTCCCTTCCTTCCGACCATTAGGAAGCACAACTAACTGGACCACACCTCTACGGAGCACAGTTGTGACTCCACTGCCTTTAAGGTAAAATCCCTCCCTTGCCACAATATCCAGATGGCTTGCCCACAAACCGTTTCTCCCACCTTTTCCTCTACTGCCTTGTTACTTTCCCATTTGTGTATGTCATTCTTCCACAGGACAACTAGCAGTAATTATAATTTTTTTTAATTGCAACACACACAAATACAGCTCTTTGTCCTATACGCAGCCTTCTAAAATGGTTCTGATGAACCAGGCCCCTTGGTATTTGTACTTCTGTATGTGATCACTTCCTCTTAAGTGTGGGCTGAAACTACTGACTTGCTTCAGTAAATAGACCACAGCAAAATTTAAAGTTCATTTCCAAGCTTGGGCTATGAAAGACTGTGGCTTCTAGCTTGCTTGTGCTGTCACACCTGCTCTCATTCCTATTTCTTGTGTTGATAAAGTGAGCAGATACATATTCCAGTGTTCTTGGCAGAAAGGCACAGGCCAAGGGGCCAAAGCAGACCTCAGACCAGTAGCTCAGGAGAAACTGAAGCCTCAGTCCTACGGCTACTAGCTGAATTGCACGACAGCCAAGTGTGTGAGCAGGAAGGGGGTCTTTCCCCATGGAAACTTGAAGGACTGAAGCCTTGGGAGAGGCCCCGAGCAAGGATTTGCTCAAATAAGTCATGCCTGAATTTCTGATCCACAGGAACTGTTAGGACAATAAGTTCTGTTGTTGGGAGACCTTAAATTATGGGATAATTTGTGAAGCTGCAAAAGATAAATACTAGTCACCTTGTAAGGTACTCAGCTTTATAAAAAAAATTTAATTTGATATTATAACAAGTACTTTTCTCCTCACTTTTAATCTCTTTTTGAAAGCTAAAAAGGATATTTACTCATTTGACAAGAATTGTATGAGAGATTCCTATATGTGCAAGTTGAGGAATTAGAAGATGAAAAGCTGAAGAAGGTGGGCCGCCTGCCCTCCCAGCCACTTAGAAGCTAATTGTGAGGTCACAGAGCTCACAGAGCTCTATGGAGCGCTAACCAGAGTAGAAGGGTTTTAAAACACAAAGTAAGAAGGTGTTGAAGATTACACTCGACTGGGAACTTCACAAGTATGACCACAAAAATGGATAGCTAATGAGTGCTACAGTCAAGGAAGAGATTTCCATAAAATCCCATAAGAATGCAGAGGAGGGAGGTGACTCCCGTGTGGGAGGGTGGGGAAAGTCTTGTTGGAAGTGTATTTGGCATGACTATCAGCAGAGACTTCAACGGAAAGCAGTGAGAAAGGGCATGGCAGGGGAGAGAAACAACGAAGGAACAACAGAGGCCTGGACACGTGTATAGAAAGTAAAAATGCGTCCCCAACTCAACATCCCCCTACCTGGACCTCCAAACTTCCAACAGTCACTCCAATGGGACTGTGATGAGTGAGGGCAGGTGTGAAAGGGTGACGTCCCCTTCTAGGGTCACTTCTGGGACCGCAGCAGGGGCCCATGTATATTTCATCAGCTTCTGGGTGCAGCTGCTACTGGTGGTGGTCAACAAACTCCTTTTTGTTATACTTTTCCTTTGGATCTGGGCTTGTAGGCAGGATAAACAAAGCAAGCAATAGGTCTGCACAGAGACGACTAGTGCTTCTCCAATTCAGATTAACTCTATAGGTCTAATAGCAAAATCAGTTTCTAGATCAGTAGATGTGATATCACTCAGCGTTTCGGTGAGGATAAAATTAGAGCATCTGTTTGAGAACACTTTTGCAAACACTGCTGCAGCTCACTCAACGTAAATTACATGAAAAATATGGCTTTGGAGACAGAAAGCTGATCACTGGAGATAAGCAATCTTGCAAAAAGTCACACTGTGTCTAACCGAGTGGAGAATCAATCTCAGGATGTCCATTACCCGTGAGGTGGCTTTTGCTAGTCAGCTAGAAGACGGATTTTAGGTTCAAAACCCAGCTCTACACTTGCCTACTGTGAGGCTTGGACAAGTTCTTTCATTTCTCTGAGCTTCAGTTTCCTCACCCGTAAAACAGGAACTGTAAAATCTACTTTGCAGCCTTGTTGAAAAGATTAAGAGACCTAGTATATCCTTGGCACAGGGTCTGACACAAAGCAAATGCTCAACTAATAGAACTTCTTATGATGACTAGCTTTTTTCTTCTTTGCGGTACTGGGGTTTGAACTCAGGATGTTATGCTTGTGAGGCAGACATGATGCCACTGAGCTAAATCCCTGGTCCCATGATTAGTATTTTGTACCCTTAGTACTGAACCAGATGGCAACCAACTCTAATGGCCTGTTGGTTGTGACTTCTGGTACCAGGCAAGGTTTAGACAGTATTAAAAATAGGAGAGCCTGTTTTCAATGTCTCACCTCAGTCCTTTTCACGTGCTTTTCCCCCAGATTCCACCTCCTGTGCTGGCACTATGCTCAAGTGTCTGAAACATCATTTCCTTTCTCCGTTCTTTCCATGCGGCACAGGCCTAAGACATGAGGTTTGCCTATCTCCTATGTATCCTGCTCTGTACTTCCAGGTGTGAGAGTCTACAAGACACAGAAAACTAGGAGATTTGGTTCGGGTTTTGCATAAAAAGTGCAAAATTCATGAAGGAAGAGTAAAATAAATTCACATAATCCATCTAAAAGAATAGTTTTAAAAACCATGCCTAGCAAGGAAAAAACATTATAACCATGAGGGGGTGAGACAGATTCCAAAAGAGATGCAGAAACAAAACCAACATATTAGGTACATATGAGAGCAGCCCAAAATTTCCCATTTAAAAATACACAGGAAATGATTTCAAAGCATGCTATAAGACAATAGTAACTAAGACAATGTGATATTGCCATATGTAACAATAAGAGCTCCAAAATAAACCTGTGCATATATGAAAGTGATTTTGAATCAGGAGGCCAAGACTACGCAATGGTTGGTTTCTTCAACAAATAGTGTTGGAGAAACTGGATTTCTACATGCAAAGGAACAAGGTTGGCCCCTCATTTTATACTACATATAAAAATGAACTCAAAAAAATGAACTCAAGTTGGATTAAACAACTAAACATTAGATCTAAAAGTACTAGTCTTCTGGAAGAAAGCATAAGGGAAAAGCGTTAGGACACTGGATTTAGCAATACCTTGACTATGCCACCAAAAATAGGCAACAAATAAAAACTACACAGGAGGGGCTCTATGGGACTTGAGATCTTCTATAAGTTCCAGGAAACAATCAACAGAGTGAAAAAGCAAACTGTGGAATGGAGAAAAACAATGGCAAATCATAACTTCATAAGAGGTTAATACCCAGAATATATAACAGCTCAAAGAACCACAAAATAATGTGGCTCTTAGGTGGGCAAAGGTCTTGAATGAACATTTCTCCAAAGGAGATGCACAATTGGCCAAGGATCACGTGAAGAGGTGCTCAGCATCAACAGTTATTAAAGAAACGCACAACAAATCACAGTCAAACATCGCCCTACCCACATCAGGATGATCACTATTAAAGGAGCAAAAATACCAAATATTGCCAAGAATATGGGGAAGTTGGAACCCTTATGCACTGTTGGTTGGAGTAGAAAGTGGTCTATCCATTATGAAAAACAATACTGGATTCCACAAAATATTAAAATTGGAATTGCCATGTAATCCAACAATTCCACTTCCGAACATGTATCTAAAAGGCTTAAAAGGAGGATCTCAAGGAGATGTTTGCACACCCATGTTCCTCATAGCATTAGTCATGATAGAGAATAGGAACAGAAAAGCCAAATGCCCACCCACAGACGAATGGATGAGGAAAGTGTGGTGTACAAAGATGATAGGATAATGTTTTCCCTTTAAAAAGAAGGAAACCCTTCCACATGCTACAACACAGGTGAACCTCAAGGACCTTACGCTCAGTGGACTAAACCAGTTGTAAGAGGACAAATAGTATGTGCTTCCAATTACATGAAATACCTAAAGAAGTCAAAATCATAAACACTGAAAGTAAAAAGGTAATTATCAAGCACTAGGATAGGAAGCAAGGTAAGTGGTGTTTAATAGACAAAGTTTCAGAGATGCAAGATGAGAAAATTATAGAGATTTGTCAAAAACAATGTGAATATACTTCACATTATTGAATTATACACTTTAAAATGGTTAAGATGGTAAATGCAACTTTAAGTAGGAAAAAGCAATGGGCAAGCAGGTCCATCTGGCAAGGAAAAAAAGCAGTTGAGGACAGGCAGCTGCCCGAGATGGTATGAAGGGGCGCAAGCAGGTCAGCAGTGGGCACCTACACAAGTGCCCTTGGCTTATCTGATGGCATGGAGTCTATAAATACGGTTTCTCACTTATAGTAATAAGTACATGCTTCAATGCAGAATATTAACGCATCATTTCAAGTAGTGGTGGTGTACGCCTGTAATCCCAGCACTCGGGAGGCTGAGGCAGGAGGATCGCTGAGGAGGCTGAGGCAGGAGGAGTTCGAGACCAGCCTAGACTACATAGTGAATTCCAGGTCAGTCTCAACTACATAGTGAGACCCTGTCTCAAAAAGCCAAAATTAAAAAAAAATCAAGTAGTGATTTGTCGAATATAGAAAATAAGAACAAAAATAATTCTTTCATAATTCTCCTGCCAAAAGAGCCTCCTCTGTCTCTGTCTCTGTCTGTCTCTCTGTCTCTGTTTCTCTGTCTGTCTGTCTGTCTGTCTGTCTCTCTCTCTCTCTCTCTTCATAGGTAGGAATACTTGGATTCATCTTTTTAAAAAACTTTGTATATGATTTTTATCATGTTATATAGTATTATTTATTCCTTTTAATGGTTGTCTGATATATTATATGCACATAGCTTCATTTATGAAACTATTTGCACTCTACTGACTATTTTTATATTTAAATTACCATGAATCATTATAAATACAATGTTAATGGAATATGCATGCATATCTCTCAATATGATATTTCCTTTGAATGGATTGCTAGAAGTAGAATTACTGGATCCAACAAGTTAAATATTTTGGAGGTTGTTACTGTAAATTGCCAAAATGTTCTTCTTCAAGCTTATACATACTTTTCATTCCACCAGAAAATGCAACATGTTCCCCATGTTGCCCCTCCCTCAGTAGTGACCACTACCTTTAAAACAAGAAAACAGAAGAAGATATATTTTTCATCAAGAAAGTTCGTCATTTTTCAGCCAGATTACCTCAGTTTCCATTTTCCTGAGTCAATCAAAAAGTAAACAGCATCACCAATATCAAGGGCACCAACAGAATGTGATGTTCCAAGATGGAGGTCAAGGTATGTGACCTGCTTTTCAGATATAGAAGAGGGAGGTTCTGGCAGGAACTTCCCTGTGCCTCACAAAGGGGAGCTGAGGGGAGTTTAGTGACTTATTATTTGCAGAGAGGTGGCAGACTCAAGACCTGCAGGAAAACAGGAATACAGCAAGACCGAGCTGTGGTCTCCCTTTATTTCAGTAGTTTAAAGAGTGAAAATCTTGGAGGTCTTTTCTCTGTAGAGACCAGAGTATATTTGTGGGTCTAATAACATCTTCACAAAACAGAAGAAACATTAACTACATCTTTATATTACCGAGGCAGAAGAATGCCTTCTAAGAAGCAATTGAGCAAAAGAATCCCACGGTGATTGAATTTATTTTCCCAGAGAAATGCAAAGAAACCATCATGAATGTTTTATTAAAATGCTTTCTAATTGTAAATGTATGTCCATGTCTTACCAAGTACATGTTTTAAGCCCCGCAACTTTCAGAAGCAGCAAACAACTGTGGAAAATTGTCTTTAAGCCCACTGAGGTTGTAGCGCACTGTCTAGGAACCCCATGCACCTACAAACCTGCAGATGTGGAAAGTCATTGCAACCAGGGAAAATCAGAGGCAGCCAAGGCTTGTGGGGCTGCACAGCCATCCTGCGGCCTTTAGCCCTCTCTGCCCAGCCCACCCACCAGGAACAGACCTCACCTTGGCCACACATTTCCCTTCTACACACAGCACAGGATCCGTAGGATGAGCTGTAAGAGTTTAACCGGGTGACTTCCCCACTTCCAGACACGGTCTAAGCATTTCACACACAGGGGAATGAGACCCAGAGACGTTAAATGGTTTGTGCAAGGTCACAAAACTAAAGTGCAAGAACTGAAGTCCTAATCTTCCTGGGACAATGCTTCTACCAACTTGTTCTGTCCTGGCTCTGGGTCTACAAATGGTATGGGGAAAAGGGAATCCAAGTTCCCTATACATCTCCAACAGCAATAAACATGTTACTGTGGCTAATGAAAATTGCACGCTGAAAGTGAAATTAATATATATGATTATACCCACTAATAGAGAATTTCATACTTTCTACCGAATTTACCCTTAAGAAAGTATAACGAAATATTTCAGGTATTGTTTTCAGTGAGCATAGCCAACAAAGACCCAGGGTACTTTTATTATTACCAAGCCCTCATCATTGTTAGAGAACTGTTCATTTAGTTAATAATAAACATTATAAGAACGTGAGAGCAGGTGTTCCTTGAACAATACTAATGAATATTAAAGTCACATATACATAAACAACAAGCAAAATAGCTCTCTACACGGCACTAATTTAAAGAGCACAACTGATGAAAGTTCACTGCTCATGATGGTTGTCGTTGTTACCATCCCCTAATAGTGGTGGCCACACTACAGACAGAAAGAATCCTCTGGTTTGCCCATGCACCCTAATGAGCCTGCTTCAACCCTGCCCCTAGCTTGGTCCATCCTGGGGAATCAAATGATAGGTATAAGGCCTCCCTGCCAGGTCAGCCCGGTGTTTTCACTCTTTTGTGAGCATTAGGACAGACCTCCCAGTCCTGGCCCACCAGAGCATCCGAGCAGTGTTCTGGGCCAGAGCCCAGGCATCACCATGCATGCAGCCTCCTCTGGGGACACCAACAGATTGAAACACTCCAGCCTGGCCTCTGTCCCAGGATGACCGACTCAGAATCACTGGGGTTCAGGTCCGGGCAGATCTTTATTGTGAAAAATCTCCCCTGTGTGACTCTGAATTATCCCAGGGTGAGAAATCCTTTCCCCAATTACCAGTCATAAACCTGCCCACACCATTGGAGGGGCCACTAGCGCAGCACTCCGTGCTAAAT
The DNA here is from genome assembly GCF_012274545.1 of Fukomys damarensis. Lineage (NCBI taxonomy): Eukaryota > Metazoa > Chordata > Mammalia > Rodentia > Bathyergidae > Fukomys > Fukomys damarensis. The sequence goes on from NW_022900933.1 coordinate 2,111,192, forward strand.
GAATATTTGATACAGACTCCAGCTAACCTCTCCTTAGCTTCCCAATCTGGATAAATATTGTCTGTTCCTTAGGGTAGCTGTTAAGTGTACTTAAATACACCGTGGAGATTCCACACCCAACTCTGGTGCATCTCTTATCTTTTTATTTGTTCACAAATCACCTTTATGAACACTAAATAATAAAATAATAAAAATGCACGTTAAGTGAGAGCACAAACCAAGCAACACTCAGTTTGAAAAAGCCATTAAGAACCTTTTTTTGTTCTTTCTCTTCTAAGAGGCTAAAATACAATTTGAATCTACTTACAAAATCTTGCACTGAGCTAAGAGAAATATAGTAGAAATAATACCATTAAAATAAGAAGAACATCAGAGGCAGACTCCAAGCTCAATCTAAGATTTCAAAAAATACCTTCCCAGAAAACGAGTCCCCAGCTTGACATCTTCAAACATCAAAAGGACTAAGTTGGTAAAAACTGAGGGCAAGTGGGTCCTGAGAAGGAAAATGTGATTCAAACAAATCAAAATGCTGCCAGGATTTTGTACTTCACTGAATAGCTGCAGACATTGGCATGTTCCTTCTTTTTTTTTTTTTCTTTTTCCTCTACAGATTCACTCTCTCAGCTTTCTACAAAGAGCTAACAGTGAGAAAAATGTGATAAATTATGTAGTGCAAATAGTGTAAAATCCTATACTCACTGGGAGGTCCACAGTAAAAACTGTGTATTCCTCCGTTCTAAATACAAAGAAAGACACGCTTCGTGCCTACAAAGTGAAATGATTTCAAAAAAGCCTCAGTAGACCGCTTCCTAATCTCTTCTACCAGTGAAGGAAGAGAAAGCACTGGGATGAGTATTAGAAAGGATAATGATGTAATCAGCCACCATCCTATCAACGGGCCGTCCCAATACAACAGAAGAGCAATATCGTATTGACTCGAACTAAAACTAGGTCAAATCTCTCCTGTCCAGAGTACCTGTAAAGCAAGCTACCTCTCAAAGAACCGCAAGAGAATGGTTGAAGGGCTAAGAGTACAACACAAAAGTTGCTCATTGCTGCAAAAACTTGAAAATAGAACCAGTGTTAGTCACTGTGCCCACGAGGTGACAGAAGCTTGGGGAAAGGGCCTCCCTCTTTCTTCTGCCCCAGATGCTCCAGTGGTGTGTACTACTCCTCCTCATGAAAGCTCAGGCCGTTTGAGGGGCCACGATGCCCGGCAGGCCTTGCACCATGCGCGTCTGCTGTGAGTTCCCACAGGTTACCAGCCACGGTGAAGCCACGTCAACTACAGCCCCTCCGCACAATCTGAAGTCAGATAAGATGACGGATGGAGACCAGTTAGAAGTCCGTTATAATGGGAAAGGTTATATAAGCCAAGTCTCTAACTCTCCTAACTCCCAAGCCTTTCTCAACACTCCCAAAACATGGCAAATTTGATTTGCATTTCTCATCTGCTCCCTCTTTTGCTCTGCTCATTGTCTGCAGGCTGCTTAATGCTTAAAATGTGCGTGAGAAGAAAGAGAAAGGAGTGGAAACATCCCACTATATTTATATTCTGGAGTTACCTCTAAAAGACTCAAGAGTGAGCTGCAAGGAAATGACCCCTGCCCAGTTTATTTCTTTTTTATTCTTTGTCAATTTTTTCCACTAAGTTTATTGGTACATTTTACACATACAATACAGTTACATCATCATTAGGATCTCATACCTTTACATGATGTATCTTGTTTCTTATTTTCCCCATTCCCCTGCCCTTCACCCCCTCCACCCTTCCCTATTTACAAAGACTTTGTTTCCACCTTTTTCCTTTTCTCATATTTTTTACTTTTCCCTTATTTCCTTTCCCCTACCCCTCCCACTTCCCCTGCCCCTTTAGACATTTTCTTCCTGTTTCACAATATCAATTATACATTTTGATCCTTATTTATTTTTTTAGTTTTTCACACCAGAGAAACTGCTGCTGTTGACACCTTGGAGTTGTAGAGTCTACTCTGCTGAAGTCATCAGCCTCCACTATTAACACATTTTGATCCTGCCATCAAGCCACAGCTAGTCTCTTCCTTCCCTAGGAGTCTCTTAGAATGTTCCTTTCTTTCCAAACTCATTGTTTGGGTTGAGAGTTAAAGAAAAGCAATAATTTTCCAAACAATCCTGTGTGGAAGACATTGCAGGAAAGAACATTCTGCATCAGATCAGGTGTGTGAGAGGCGGTCCCTGAGGGAACCCTGGTAATCCTACAGGGCTGCAGTCCAGGTGGCCAGAGAGGAGGCAAGAAAGGGCTCTCACTAGAAGGTCTCCAACCCCCTCAGTGCTTGGACATTTTCCAGCAGCCGGTATTTCACGGACTTCGGTTATTTAACAAATGGCTCTACACAGAAAACCTGCGTCATTCTTATTTGTTCAATGGTTTCCCTGTGAATTGACTTGGTTTTCCACATTAATTTATTTAACATTCCGGGTTTACTTTCATTGTTAAGCGCGTCTAACTACCACCTAAATCAGCTTGCATTGAACCAGGAATATTGTCTCACACTTTGGGAAACACTGCTGCAGGAAATGAGAAGTCATCTGAGAATTCTGGGCTTGATGGAATTCGTGATTTGGGAAAATGGCTCTGCTGCAGCAAGAAGAAAAGGAAGCTACAATAGAGCTATGGTGGAGGACAGGCAGCCTCGCTCTGCGTCGTTCGACTACTGAGTCAGCCCATTGCTCCCTCAGAGCCTGCTCGGTTCGAGCAGGATATTTCTGCTAGTGCTCCAATGGGTGTGCACGTCCACCCATATACCCTTGACCAAGAATAGACTCCCTCTGTTGGACAGGGGTTTGCTTTGCTGATGTCACAGATTCAGGAGGAGGGGACAGACACGGGCATTGGGCTAGCACCTAGGCAACCAGATGAGCCCACTGAGATTGTCAGAGGGGCGGCCAGTAACCAGTCAGACAGCTTCACTGATCATGCCGTCACTTCTTGGATCTTTACTGTCCTCCAAGCAAGCCCCGACTTCTCCAAAGCCAGTCTTCCCTGGGATGGGCTCACATTCCAGGCTTCAGGTCCTCCTTCCTCCCAGGCGCTCTGTCCTGTGCATAAATTACCAAGCCTTCAAGAAATGCCATTGTATGACATTTCTGGAAGAGTTTTCACTTCCCCACCCCCACATGCAGACACTCACATATTTTCCATGGCTCCTCTCAAGCAGAGGAAACTTCACACTCTAACATGTTGTTCAAGGATCTCCAGCTCCTGGTTATTATTGACCTTTCCCACTTTACCTCCCAGTGTCCTTCCCGGGGCTTCCGCTTTGGATTATCTGATGCCACTGCTGTGCCTCAAAGGTGTCCAGGCACAAAAATCATTGATGGCCACCTGACAAAGTTCAGTACTACCCTACATCTTGACCTCTATGCTCACTCACTGTCTCATCGTTCGCCTAGAAGTCGTGCTCCTTCATTTTACCATCTAAGTCTTGTTCTCTAACCCAAGAAGTAGGTGAGCTCTCTACATCCTTTAATAAAGTCCTTCTTTACTTAAACTAGCTAGCATTGGTTCTGTTGTACACAGCAGAAAAGCCTTCCTAGTACACCATTCCTTAACTTGGCTCATTTTCTCTACTTGGAAACGAGGTCCCCGGTCTTCTGCTCTTGGCCAGATCTGCGTCTTCCAGCACAGTCTTCCTTTTCCAAGCTTTCTTTCCTAACTTTGCCCAAACACTCTTTCCAGATCCATGCAGCTTATTGTTTCTCTCACTCCTGGAGGAGTTAGTGGATTTTTCTCTATTTTATAGTTGCCACCTTTCTACAGCTGGGTTCCAGCACTTGAATATGAGCTTCTGTATGTTCAGTGGTCAAAGTTCTTCCTGTGGATGGGTTACTGTGCTTAATGCCAGTGGCACCGCAATGACTGAGAAAAGGTGTCTGCCCTCAGTGGACACACAGGCCAGTAGGAGTCATAAATGAACAGACAAAGGGAAACACAACCATGTTCCTTAAGACTGCATCTGTGGCACCAGGTTGGGGGAGAACCCACTCTCCCCATTCAGGTTCCTGGAAGAAATAAAGTTCTAAGAACAAGGGGAGTTCACCAGGCAGGCAAAAGGAGAGGAAGGAGAATGAAGTTTCAAGAGAAAGGCAGGCAGAGGAAGACACTGAGGAATGTTCCCTGCTTCTTAAAACCCCAGAATTCCCAAAATGTGGCTTATTCCCTAAACATTCTATGTGCTCAAACAATTTTCTAGTCAAAGACCAGTGATACAGAGGTGTAAGTTTCCACAGCAACAAAAATTCAGTGGAAAACTCATAAAGCAGAAAATAATCAAAAGAAAATAGAGTTGAACCAATTATATTTTTCAAATCAACACATCTTTATAGAGCTCTTGCCAAGTGAAATATAATTTAATACTGTCCCTGCCTTCAGGGCCCAATGTTTGTTTAATGCAGCCTAGCTGAGGAGCTGTATATATGAAAGCTAGGAAAGTTAAACAATAAAATACTTAGCAGTTCAATCACATAATAAAGACACAAGTAGCACATGCTCAGGTGCCAACATAAATGCAGCCACGAGAATCACTTTTGCTAAAGATCACTTTACTTTCCTTGTAGACATCAGGGAATATTTGATGGAGATGACAGATATATAGAATATTTGCTAAGTGAAAGTGAGAAAAATAACAAATTCATCAGTTACAAATAAACTTGGCTTAAACAGAGAATTTGGGTGGGAATAAGAGAAGTGGGGAAATAGGAATTTTGAGGGTGCCGTATGTACAAATACAAAGAAGGCAGTAACTATTTTTTAAAGGCCCATTCCCATACAGGTACCCATAAGTTGTCTAAATCAATTCTAAGATAAGGACACTGGGTCTTAGAGAAGTTAAGTAGCCTATTTACAGCCAATCTAGGGATGTTCAGGTACAAAAGACAGACTTGGACTTGCAGTCTAACATCCACAGAGCCAGTAGGCGAATGAGCTGAACTCAAGGCCTGCACACAAACCTGGGCACATCTCACCAACTCTCCTCTGTTCCCGTTTGGCAGGAAACAAGATACACTCAGTCCTTCTCCACCTCTTAACCTCATTTGCATTTGTACTCTCAATGGTAGTAATCCAGGAATGAGCCAGCACATCAGAATTACCTGCTAGGCTTTTTTAAAATGCCTAACAGGACCCAGCCCCAGAGATGTAAATTGGGGTCAAGGTATCAGTAATTTTTTAAATATCTCAGAGGGGCTTCTGAGGTGTAGCCAAAGATAGGAACTTCATAGACACCCAGTAATTCAAAATGTGCCCCCAAAGCTTCTTAGACCTCAATGAAACCCATATACACACATTTTATTCTAGTCTCCTACAAGTGAATGCTAACATTCATAGCTACCTTTTATTGGTGCCTACTCTGTGCTATGAGTTTTTACACGTATTTTCTGATTTAATTCTCATAAAATCAATGAGAAAAGAACTTTTTTTTTTTTTTGAGATGGAGCTCTGCCATGTTTTCCAGGCTAGTCTCATACTCCTGGACTCAAGAGATCCTTCTGCCTCATCCTCCTGAGTATCTGAAACCACAGACATATGCCCCCATGCCTAGCCTAGGAACAGCTTTTAATATTCCTATTTCTAACATTAAAAAGCTAAATAAATAGCTAAAGCTTGGAAACAGCCCATATGCCCATTAGTTGGAGACTGGATAAAGAAGATGTGGTTTTTCTATAAAATGGAATAGTACTCGGCCATAAAGAATGAGAAATTAGAGTCATTCATAGGAAAATGGATGCATATTGAGGATATACTCTTAAGTGAAACAAGTAAGTTACACATGTGTAAATACCAACTAGTTTCTCTAGAGTGAAAAACTACAATTGTACATAAGATCCTAATGGTATAATTGACAATGTGAAATAGGAAGAAAAGGGCCAAAGGTGTAGGGGAAGTGGAAAGGTTAGGGGAAAGAAAATAAGGGAAAAAAATATGAGAAAATGAAAAAATGGAAATAAAGTCTTTGTAAATAGGGAAGGGAGGAAGGGGTAAAGGAAGAGCAGGGGCAAGGGAAAAAGTGAGAACCAAGACCTATCACGTAAAGCTACAAGATCCCAATGATGAATGTAACTGTACTGTATACGAAAAAAGTTCCAATAAACTCAATGAGAAAAAAAAGCTAGAAAGAGGAGTGAGAATTTCAGTCCAAGAATTTATTGATCAAAAATAAATTGTTCTTTATAGCCACTTCACTACAGTGCCTCCCAAAATGAACCATTAATTCACTGGTATTTGATTGAATGTCACCTACATGCCAGGCACTGTGTCCTTAGTCCCACAGAGTGCAAGTCAATACTCATGCAGTCCAAAACAACAGTCTGTTTTCACAAGCTCCAAAAGATAAAATCTGTCACAGACACTATACCAAATAGGCTGAAAATAGAAAGAACAACAAGCTGTTTCCCAGCAACTAAATAATGTAAAGACTTTACTATCAGAGAATTAGGTTTTCTGAAGAAGAAAAGAAGTCAAAGCTAGTTACAGTAACACACAAATGAGGCTTCTAAGAAATGGGCTTTGCCTCAGGTTCTCAAGAGTCTAAGCCCTCAAAGTCTGCATCTGTCTCAATCTCATTCATCTCAAGGAGCTGAAGGTTACACATCAGATTAACATCATTAATCCCCAAATAGAAACGGCCCTGGACTCATGATTAAAGACCACATAGTGCCATTCAGCATAGCTCTTTTTTAACACACTGCTACAGAATAACAAAATATCCCCAAAGCATACATGTTTTCAAAAGTGCAAACCATAGATTCTTCCCTATCTGTGGTGTTGAAGCCTGTGGTTATTAATCTTCTGAGGGCTTTGGGTACCAATGAGAATCTACAAACCTCCTGAACCCACTGAGAAAAATGCATAATAATCTATGATAAAAATCCTCAGCTTAAAAATTGCTCATCTTATTCACTTCTTCATTTATTCTTTCTTCATTTAAGTTTTTTAAAATGAGGGTCAACTCTCTCTGGGACTCATGGCAGCTTGGAAAACAAGAAAAGAAGCTCCTAGATCCAATACAACTCATGGACAGTGTAGTACTCTGATCCCTGTCCAGGCTTCGGGAATTCACTAGAAGCCATATTATCAATTAACAGTGACACAAGCCCCATGAATGATCAGCTGTCTTAGGCGCAGCCAATACCTGGACACCAGTTGGGACACAGAGTTAAGTAGGGGATGGGCAGTGAGCTCCAGGTAATGAAGGGTGTTTCCAGAAGGCAAGCAGATTATTCTCAAAAATTTTTGGCAAACAGAACTGGAGATCACTGATGGTCTCCAGTTGCTAGGAAAAGCTGGGTCAAGGATTAAGACAGACACAAGTCTTCAGGGTACAAGGCATCAAACCAGATCAGGGATTGTGGCAGTGAGGCAAGTGGAAACCCAGTGTTTAGAAACCAAGAGCTACTCGCTAACATTGAGGCATGAAAGGCCTTAGGTCAAACAAAAACAAGCAAGACCCTGTATTTGGAACAGGCACAAGGTCAGAACCAGATCTTGGACAGGCTCGTGGGGCACTGAATCTGGGTAGCACTGAGCCACTGCAACTCAGTGTCCCCTACCCAACTCCCCCAAAGGTAGGGAACTGGTTCTGGGCACCATGATGAAGTACAAAGCTACTGCAAGCATCATGAGGGTTCAAATCAGAGGTGGAGATTACAGATCCCTGGGAACTGAAGCTAACAAGATTGGCACAAGTAGTCGTCATGCTGCACAAGACACCTTCCTTATGGAGACAAATGTGCCCCAACAAAAGGGAAGGGATAAGGGAGGGAAAAAGGGATGGGGATGTGTTATGTACCTGGACCAACTCCACAAAAGGAGTGTAAACATTAAATACTGCACACATGCACTACTAAGCTAAAAACTTTTAAAACCCTGAAAAACAATTTTAAAATATATTTAATAATAAAAATGGATGGAAAGCTAGAATAAAAGCTCATCTAAATATGCAGAACTTTTTGTCTGTGGGATGTTAGGCATTGTGATATTTAGAAATTAAACAAAGGAGATCTTTAGAACACTAAGCTATTGCCATGCCCCATCAGATTTTGGCAGTAATAATGATCTATTTGTGGTTAAAGCAAAATTTTCATAATAGGTAATTCTAGGTTTCTCTTATTCTTCTTAAAATAGAAATGCTAAGCTATATGCTGTTTTTCTTTAGAGAGTATGAGAATGGCTAGAAAAATGACCAAGCTAGAATACTATAAGAGTAAACAAGCAACGTGCTGATGGCTCACCTAGGCCACTGAAAAAAAAGAAATTTTTTTTTCCTTCCCATCTTCATGCACCACTACCTCATATATCAGCTCAGTTAAACAGTTTAATGAGGCCACCCATTGGACCCAGCATGCCAGAGGAGCCCAGTAGCAGCTCGTGAACCTCTGGTAGGCCCATCCCTTCAGGCCAGTGCGCCAGAGGAACCCAGCTGCAAAGGATCCAACACAGTGGTGTTTGTGCCCTCCCCCCCACCCCCTTCCATGTGAATAAGAGAAAGATGGTTCTCTGAGGTTCCTAGATGAAAATTGAAGCCCACTGGAAAAGTGAAGAAAATCTGCAATAAAAGCACATCAGACCATCATAGTTGGTAAGTCAGAAGGACCAGCATCTCACATCCGAACCTGGTCTAATTTCAGGGGAAAGACAGCTGGAACCTTGCAGATTTCAACCCAGCAGGAAGTCAGAGATCTCAACTTGGGCCTTGCAGCCAGATATCAGCCTGAACCTCAGGGGACAGCTGCTGGTTTGCTGAGACTAATCACCTGAGCCATGCACACTCCTGCCCCCACTGTCTGTTGTGTCAACAGAGGCACACCCTGAAGGAGGCCCTCTATTTCTACTTATAGTTTTTATTTTCAAACGAATATTTTTCTCTTATCTTTAATCATTTTTTAAAAATTTATCCCTTTTTATCTTCTCAAATTTTTTCCTTTTTAAATCTTCTTTATCTTCTCTCTCTTTCTCTCCCTCCCACCTTGATCTCCATTACTCTCCCTTTTTGTTCCTCTTCCTATCCTAATTCAAATTTATTTTCTTTCTTTTGCTTTTCTTCTCTTTTTCCTAATTGCCATTAGTTTTAAAAGAAAGTGATTATAGTCTCTTGCCTCCTTATTGCTGTTAATTTGTTCTGTTCTTATGTATATTTTGTTCTGTCTTCTCCTCTTCTCTTCAAAAGCTCCCTAGAGTTTGTGTGATCTTCCTGTGCCCTTTCACCTCACTTCTATCTACCTTTCTCTATCCTCTCTATCTATCCCTCTCTCCCCAAATCCTTCTAAATCCCCATCCTGAAGGGTAAAGTTGCTATATTGAAGAGTTTATTCACTGTAAACCTATTTGGGGCTGGTCCTCGATTTTGATTTAATTTACACAGTTAAAGGTGATAGATTAATAACAACCACAAATTTTCATTTTGTAATTTGTGCTTGATGCTATTGTGTTGCTAAATGTATCAGTAGGACCAAGGTGTTGTGATTGATGTAAACAGTTCTCCTTCCTGGTATAATGAAAATGAGTTTGCCTCAGAGACATTAGAGACTGAAAACATAGAGGTCAGCTATTCCTGGAAGATCAAAGTATTAACCCAGGAATTAAAACAAGGATAGTACCAATAAAAAAATAGAAATAAGAAGGCATTTAAACAAGACACAAACACACCCCACCAAAGGTAAACTCTGGGGGAAATAAGGTGGAAAAAATCTGACAGTCAATCATCTGGACACCCCAAACCGAAAGCACAGGAAGTAACAAAACAGATAAATGAGGCTTTAGAAAAGTTCAAAACAGAAATAATTTCCCAGATAACCACAGAGATGGTGAGAAGAATGAAAGACATGCTTAGAGACTCTAGAACAGAAACAGATAAAAAAAAATAGATGAGCTCAGGACCATGATGGAAACCATGAATGCTCAGCATAGGAAAGAAATGGAAACCTTGAATACCCAACATAGGAAAGAAATAGAATCAGTGAAACAGATTCAAACAGATATCCAGGAGATTAAAAACACTACAGAAAGCATTCACAGCAGAATGAACAAATGTGAAGATAGAATTTCAGATACAAAAGATAGGATTGCCATCAGTGATCATAAAAGAGAGATCACTTAAAAACAGTAAGGGACCATGAGAAATCAACCCAACAACTCTTAGATAATGCAAAGCAGAATAATATTAGACTGATAGGAGTCCATGAAAAATCAGGAGAAAGTGCAAATGACATAAAAAACTGTTCACAGAATTAATGACAGAAAACTTTCCAAACAGAGGAAGAATTTGGCATACAGATAAGTGAGGCATATAGGACTCCAACTAGCCATGATCAAAAACAATCTACACCTAGACATATAATAGTCAAGATCCCAGAAACCCAACAGAAGAACAAAACACTACAAGCAGTTAGAGAAAAGAAACAAATCACATACAAAGGAAAGCCCATCAAAATCACAGCAGACTTTTCAACAAAAACCCTCAACTCAAGGAAAGCCTGGAGTGAGGTATTTCAAATCCTAAAAGAACCTAGAATCCTACAACCTAGACTGATATATCCTGCTAAACTATCTTTCAAAATTGATGGGGAAATAAGATATTTCCATGACAAAAAACACCCTAGAAATTTCATTGAACACAAAACCAGCACTCCAAACACTTCTAAACAATATCCTGGAAAAAGAAAATTAAGACCACAACTCTATAAGGGCCAACAGAGAAAATATACCAGACAAGGCAAGAAATTAAAGGGAGAGAGGGAAAAATAAAAAACAAAAGAACCAACAACAGGAAAATAACATGACAATGAAAAGTCAATACATAACAGTTATGTATGTAATGTTAATAGCCATCAATGTTAATGGCCTCAATTCACCAATCAAAAGAAACAGGCTGGCAGAATGGATTAAGAAGCAAAATCCAACCTATGCTGTATACAAAAAACCCACTTAACCCACAAAAAAGTTCATAGACTAAGAGTAAAAGGATGAAAAACAGTTCTCCATGCAATAAGAGCCCAGAAAAAAAGTGGGGGTAGCTATCTTAATTGCAGACAGAACAGATTTCAAACCAAAACTTATTAAGAGAGACAAAGAAGGCTACTACATCTTTGCAAAGAGAACAATACAAGAGGAAAAAATGAAAACAGTAAATATATATGCACCAAGTACTAATGCCCCCAAGTTACAAAACAAATAATAATGGATGTGAAGAAAATAAGTACTAATGCAGTTATAGTGGGGAAATCTCAATACTCCACTGACAAAAATAGGTAGATCATCTACACAAAAAAATCAGGAACAAAATAACAGAACTGAACAAGTCTAAGACAAATGGACTTAGCAGATGTCTACAGAGTGTTCCACACCACAAAAACAGAATATATATTCTTTTCACCTGCATATGGGTCATTCTCCAAAACAGACCATGTGCTAGCTTTTAGAACATGTTTAAGTAAATACAAAAGAGTTGAAGTTATCCCCTGTATATTATCAGACCATAGAGCAATTAAACTGGAGATCAATAGCCTAAGAAACCACAAGAACTTCACAAACACATGGAAATTAAATAACACCCTGCTGAACAACCACTGTGTCACAGAGGAGATTAAACAAGAAATTAGAAAGTTTGTACAATTAAATGATAATGCCAATAAAACATACAGGCATCTGTGGTACACAATGAAAGCTGTTCTATGAGGGAAATTCATAGCACTAAAAGCCCATACAAGAAAAATAGAGTGAGCTCAAATAAACAACCTAATGCTTAACCTTAAGCTTCTAGAAAAAGAAAAGCAAAACAAACTGAAAGCTCATACAAGGGAGGAAATTATAAAGATCAGAGCAGAAATTAATGCAATGGAGACTAAGAGAATGATAGAAAAAAATCAATGAATCAAAGAGTTGGTTTTTTGAAAGAATAAATAAAATCAATAAACCCTTAGCCAACCTTATCAAAAAAGGGAAAGAAAAGTCTCAAATTCATGCAATTGGGAATGAAAAAGGTGAAGTCACAACAAATACAGTAGAAATCCAAAGAATCATCAATACCTACTTCAAAAACTTGTACTCTAATAAAGTGGAAAATACAGAAGAAATGGACTGATTCCTAGATACATATGAATTTTGAAAGTTGAACAAAAAAGACATAAAAAGTCTAAACACCCCAATTACATTCAGTGAAATTGAAAAGGTAATTAAAACATTACCAAAAAAGAAAAGCCCAGGTCATGATGGCTTCACTGCTGAATTCTACAAGAGATTTAGGAAAGAACTATCACCATTGCCGTTAAACACTCTGATGAAATTGAAAGGGAAGCAATACTTCCAAATTCATTCTTGGAAGCAAGTAATACTTGGATTCCAAAACCAGGGAAAGACCCAAACAAAAAAAGAGAACTACAGGCCAATCTCGGTAATGAACACTGTTACAAAAATCATCAATAAAATACTGGCAAACAGAATACAGAAGATCCTCAAGAAGATCATACACCCTGACCAAGTTGGATTTATCCCAGGGCTGAAAGGATGGTTCAACATATGTAAATCAATAAATGTAATACACTACATCAACAGAATCAAGGACAAAAACCTTATGATCGTCTCAATAGATGCAGAAAAAGCATTGGACAAAATTCGACACCCATTACTGATAAAACCCTACAGAAAATTGGAATAATGGTCTTTATCTCATCCTGATAAAGACTATCTATGAAAAGCCAACAGCCAATATCATTCTAAATGGTCAAAAGCTGAAAACCTTCATACTAAAATCAGGAACAAGACAAGATGTCCACTATCACCACTCCTATTCAATATAGTTCTAGAAACATTAGCCACAGCAATTAGACATGAGAAAGAAATTAAAGGAATAAAGATAGGAGAGGAAGAAGTTAAATTGTCACTATTTGCTGATGATATGATACGCTACATAGAAGACCCAAAAAAACTCTGCGAAAAGACTGCTAGACTTAATTGACAGATTCAGTAGAATAACTGGATGCAAAGTCAACACCCAAAAATCAATAGCCTTCTCACACAAATAAGAGGCTCACTGACAGAGAAATTAGGAAAATAATTCCTTTCACAATAATACCCAAAAATGAAATATCTAGGAATCAATCTAATGAAGGAGACAAAAGACCTCTACACTGAAAAATACAGCACTCTGAAAAAAAGAGATTGAAGATGATATCAGAAAATGGAAAAATAACTCTTGCTCCTGGGTAGCAAGAACCAACATAGTGGAAATGGTCATACTTCTAAAACTTCTATTTAGATTCAATGCAATCCTGATTGAAATCTCAACAGTATATTTCACAGAACTTGAGAAAACAATCCAAAAATTTGTTTGGATCCAGAAGAGACCTAGAAGAGCAAAAACCATTCTAGGCAACAGAGACATGGCAGGGGGCATCACAATTCCCAACTTGAAACTATACTACAAAGCCACTGTGATAAAAACAGCATGGTACTGGCAAAGAAACAGACCTGATGATCAATGGATAGATTAAAAGATACAGAAACAGCAGCAGACATACTCGGTACCCTATCCTTGACAAAGGAGCCAACCATCCTCAGTAGAGGAAAGATCGCCTCTTTAATAAATGATGTTGGAAAAATTGGCTTTCAACTTGCCAAAGATTAAAACTAGAACCCTATCTTTCACCATGCACTAAACTAAAATCCAAGTGTATTAAAGATCTAAATACCAAAACAGAAACACTAAACTTACTGGAAAGTAAATGAGGTAGAATTCTCAAAGACATTGGCATAGAAGAAGACTTTATGAACAAATCCTCAGCAGCATGAGAACTTGCACAAAAAATCAACAACTGGGATCTCATTGTATTAAAAAGTTTTTGCAGTGCAAGACAAATCACCAACAGAGCTAAGAGACAAACTACGATGCAGGAAAAAAATTTTGCCAGCTACTCCTCAGACAAAGGACTACTATCTAGAATATATAAAGAGCTCAGAAAAATCAGACCCCCCAAATACAGTGACATGATTCAAAAATAGGCATCTGAAATGAACAGATATTTCTCAGACAAACAAGTAAAAGCAGCAAATAAATATATGGAAAAAAATGTGCAACATCACTGGTCATTGCAGAGATGCAGATGAAAACAACACTGAAATTCCACCTTACCCCAGAAAGATTGGCTGCTATCAAGAAATCAACCAATAACAAATGTTGGCAGGCTTGTGCAGAGAAAGGAACCCTTCTCCATTGTTGGTGGGAGTGCAGACTGGTGCAACCACTATGGAAATCAATATGGAGATACCTCAAAGAACTAAGATTAGAGGTCCCTTTCAGCCAGTTATCCCTCTGCTCGGTATCTTTCCAAAAAAATTTTAAAAATCGTACCACAGTAATAAATGCACACCCATGTTTATAGCAGCACAGTTCATAATAGCTAAAACTTGGAAACAACCCAAATGCCCATCAACTGGAGACTGGATAAAGAAGATGTGGTTTTCCTACAAAATGGAGTACTACTCAGCCATAAAGAATGAGAAACTAGAAACTTGTATAGCTAAATGGATGCACATTGAGGATGAACTTTTAAGTAAAATAAATAGGACACACTTGAGTAAATACCAAATAGTTTCTCTGGTGTGAAAAACTAAAAGGGTAAGTAAGGTTCAAATGGTATAATTAAGAGTGTGAAATAGAAAGAAAATAGCTAAAGGGGAAGGGGAAAGGGGAAGGGAAAGGAAATAAGGAAAAGAAAAAAATGTGAAAAATGTAAACGAAGTCTTTGTAAATAGGGATGGGTGAAGAGGGTGAAGGGAGGGCAGGGGAATGGGGAAAATAAGAACCAAGATGCTTCACATAAAGGTACAAGATCCCAATGATAAATATAACTCTATTGCTTGCTGTAAGTGTACCGATAAACTTAACAGGGGGGAAAACAGCTTAATGAGGACTTTTTTTTTTCCATTTCTCCCGTGAAAATGGGGGCAGAGAGTCAAAATAGCTAAACTAAAATGAAATGTCTCTCCTGGAGTGCTGGAAATATTCTATTTCCCCTGCTGGATCCAGTTCCCAACCTTCTCCTTACTCTAGGACTCAGAAGCTGAGGCTGGAGACTCTGACTAGGGAACCCCTTGCTTTTTGCCATCTGTGATGTTTGACCAGCGTGGAGAATAATGCTAGGATTTTCCACATGCAGGCCCTTCCTGGAAAGGTCTTGGCAGGCCGTATACTTCCTTCATTCAACACTGGGCTGTCCTGTAGCCTCTATCCACACAACTACCTCTTTTACCCATGTCTGGGGAACTGCTCCCTCCCTTCCTTGCCTTCTCATGGCTCCCTATCAGCCCAGGGACCTCGAAATATTTTGGCTTCCCTATACCCTGCTCATTCCTCCTATAATTGCTCCTTTTGAGGGTCTATCTGTTTTCTGCCAGGGACTTCACTGAATATTACCTTTCCAGAGCCACTTCCCCCTTGGGCAGGTGGGGAGAGGTAAGGTGACCTCCACTGATAATTCTGTTTGGGGGTGTAGGGAAGTGTCAGTCCTGGGGGAACAGAGAAGCGGCTCCTTACCTCTACTTGGGTGAGGCAGAGAGAGCAGAGACAGATCAATCAGCTCAACTACTTAGAAGAACAGAGAAAGCACCTCACATAAGTCATCAGCAAAGCAGAGAAACCAACAGAGAAATATGAAAGGGGTAGAAAATTTTTCAAGCCTGGCTTATCCACATTTGGGCTTTTTCCTAATCTATTCAGAACTGTTCTCCTAATTTTATATATAAAAAATTGTTAAACTGAGTTTGCACTTTTTATTTCTCATTTTCCCAGTAGAATATAAAATGATATTCCTGTAGCATACTCAAAACCCCAAAACAATTTGAACAGCTGTACAGGATATTATAACCTCCTAGTTTAGTTTTTGTTTGGGGTTTCCATCTAAGAGTCAAAGACCTCACATCAAATTTTATTGAAGATGGGAATAGGCAGGAATAATTCATTTTTAAAATAAAGGGTTGCACATTAAACATAAATACAAGTAGCTTAACATTTCAAAGACTTGTTGACTTATTAATATCACATTTGAGGACCAGGGATTTAGCTCAGTGGTGCCACTGCCTGCCTTGAAAGCACTAGGTCCTGAATTCAATCCCCAGTACCAAAAACAAAACAAAACAAATATCACATTTGATAAACTTGGAAAGGTCCAGTGGAAGACATTCATCAGAAATATCAGACAAGTATGGTTTGCTTAGACGGAGGCAAAGCCAAGGGTAAGGGTGTTCAGTCCACAGCCGGGATAAGGCATCAGCACAGCCATATTCACATTTCCAAGGCCAACGGCAGAGGCCTGAGTCAAGGACAGTGGAAGTCTCAGTGACGCGATAACAGAGGGCAGGACTGCGGGCCCATAGGGTCAGTATGGGAGCAACGCTGAACCCTGTCCCTGAAAGGACACCCCAACACGAATACCAGCATTCCAGTGATTTAAACTAACCTGAGAAATTTCACTACATACGGATAGCTAAATACAACTGATGATAACTGCATGATCATAGCACACTCTACTGTCAGACACCAATGACTCAAAACTACAGGTGCCTATACTTGGTCATGGAAACAGGCAACTTCCTCTCTTCTGTGCCCTTCATAAGCTTATTTCCTTTAAGCTTATGAAGGCAGGAAATGGAGAGGCCTGCTCCATAGGAAAAGCTGACTTTCGGAAGCCAGAAGGAAAGACCCGCTAGGAGCCTAAGGCAGTGAAGGAGAATCCAGGGGAAAGCAGTGCTTGTCTTATTTCTCCACTGCCCTCTTCCTGCCTTTCTTATCCCTGCTGTGAGATTCCATACCCAACCGGTTGTGACTAACACGAGTGTCTTTCTCTCTCCGTCTCTTATTTTCTACTGTCTCCTCCCTCCCCCCTCTAACACACACACACACACACACACACACACACTGAGGCCATCTTGTTTAATCTATTCTCCTCTTTCCAAGGGAGGCCTCCAGGCACAGCATCCCGCTGAAATAAAAGTAACAAGTGGAGTTTGTGGAGAGCACCCACAGGTCCTGAGGTAAGCACTTCACCACAGCTGTGCCCTCTGCTTCTGCTACAGAGTGGATGTTTGTCATCTTCCTCTGAGCCATGGGAGAGTCTGAACTTGACCACTTTGTTTCCTCATACCTCCGTCTGGCAGAGAGCATGGCTCTGAGAAGCACACAGCTCTAGGTTCAGATTCCAGCCCTGACACATGGCAGCTGTGCCCAAGGGAACCTCTCTGAGCCTCAATTTCCCCAGCTGTAGCAGGAGGAGATAGTAGCACTCAATTCAGAGCAGCTGTTTTAATGAATTATATATGATATCGCCTTATAGGTGCAAAATGCACACAGCTGTCAGATAATACTTAAAAATTATTCAGAATTTATCCCCTATATCTTTGCTGTGCTCTGACAAGTAAAGACTCTTGCTATTTCTTCCATTGTGTTTATTTTAAGTTTCATAAACCTTTAATTTTTCTTCAGTCCTCAAAGTTTATTCTGCAAACAGTTCGACATTACCCCATTTATAATCCCACTTTGTATACATCTGGGAATTTTTTTCTATTAAAAGCTACAAGAAAGTTAACTCCTTCTTAGGTTGTAGCACAAGCTGAGACTCTAAGCTTTCTGTGCCGATGTTATGTGTGCTGTGATTTTCCATGTGTGAGGTTTACACACAGCATAAAATTTTAAAGAATTCTCATTCAAATGGTAAGAGGAACAGAAGCGGGGTGCAGGGAAGGAAGTAAAAAGGGAGAAAAAAGGAGAATGGAAGGAAGAAAATGGAAACAAAGCTTAGCTTTTGTAGGGAAAAAAGAAGACGGAAAGGGTGAGGGAAGAAGGCCTAAAGGGAGAGAGGATGGGAAAAAAAGAGCTAAGATCATTTTGTTCAAGTACAAATTCCCTATGGTGAATGTGATCAGTATGTATGACAACTCCTCATAAAAAATAAAGTTAAAGAAGAGAAGCCTTTTAAAATACAGAACGTGAAAGAAGTACATTACATGCTTCCCCTCCATGTTCCAAACTTTATCAAACAACCAAAACAGGTTGGGAGAAGCAGTGAAGAACAAAGGTCTTAGCACTTCCCTGTCTTCCCTTCCTCCTGCTCCCTGGCGGGGAAGTCACACCAAGAAAACCTCCATACACCTCCGTGCTTCAGAAAACAGTCCATAACCGAGCCAAGGGGAGTCATAAGGGCACTGAAGACAGCTTTGTTAAAGACTGCACAAGGTACCATGGGAACCAGCACCGAGAGTCAACAACTGGGATCTCATCTTATTAAAAAGCATCTGCATTGCAAGAGAAACCACGAACAGAGCTAAGACACAGCCCACAATGTGGGAAAATGTTTTTACCAGCTGCTCCTTAGACAAAAGTCTACTATCTAGAATATATAAAGAAATTTAAAAGTCCAGACTGCCCAAATTTAAAAACCCAATTAAAAAACGTGCACCTGTAAAAAAGATGTGGGTTTTCTATAAAATGCAATACTACTCAGCCATAAAGAATGAGAAACTAGTCATTCATAGGAAAATGGATGCATTTTGAGGTTATACTCCTAAGTGAAATAAATAAGTCACACGTGTAAATACCGAATAGTTTCTCTGATGTGAAAAACTGTAACAGTACATAAGATCCTAATGGTATAATTGACAATGTACAATAGGAAGAAAAGGGCTAAAGGTGTAGGAAAAGTGGGAAGGGGAGGCAAAAGGAAATAAGACAAAAGAAAAAATATGAGAAAATGAAAAAATGGAAATAAAGTTTTTGTAAATAGGGAAGGGAGGATGGGGTGAAGGGAGGGCAGGGATAAGGGGAAAAAATGAGAATCAAGACCTGTCATGCAAAGGTACAAGAGCCCAATGATGAATGTAACTGTACTGTGTACCTAGAATGTACCAAGAAACTCAATGAGAAAAAAATAGGCATCTGGAATGAACAGACATTTCTCAGACAAACAAGTAAAAGCAGCAAATAAACACATGAAAAAGTGTTCCACATCACTGGTCATTTGAGAGATAGAAATGAAAACAATGCTGAGATTCCACCTCCCCCCAGAAAGAATGGCTGCTATCATGAAATCAACCAATAACAAATGTTGGCAGGGTTGTGGGGGAAAAGGAACCCTTCTCCATTGTTGGTGGGAGTGCAGACTGGTGCGACCACTGTGGAAATCAATACCTCAAAGAAGTAGGATTAGAGGGCCCATTTGACCCAGTTATTCCTCTGCTGGGGATCTTCCCAAAAGAATTTTAAAAATCCTACCACAGTGATATATGCGCACCCATGTTTATAGTGGCACAGTTTATAACAGCTAAAACTTGGAAACAGCTCAATTGCCCATTAGCTGGAGACTGGATAAAGAAAATGTGTTTAAAAAATAAAATAAAATGCAGTACTACTCAGCCAAAACGAATGAGAAAGTAGAGGCATTTATAGCTAGGCGGATGCACACGGAGGCCCTACCCTTAAGAGAAATAAATAGGACACACAGGTTAAATACCAAATAGTTTCTCTGGTGTGAGAAACTGAAAGTGTAAAAAAGGACTAAAAGGTGTAAAATGTGTACTGTGAAATAGGAAGAAAGGGGGCAAAGAGGAAAGGGAAGTGGGAGGGGTAGGGGAAAGGAAAGAAAGGAATGGAATTAATGTAAGAAAACGAAAACATTGAAACAGAGTCTCTGTAAATAGGGAGGGGTAGAGGTGTTGAAAGGAGGGCGGGGAACGGGGAAAACATAAGAACCAAGATCGATTATGTCAAGGTACGATTTTCCACTGATTAATGTCATTATATTGTGTACCTAAAATGTACCGATAAAATTAATTTAAGAAAAAAAAGAAGTAGAGCATTATCTAGAAACAAAGAGGGGCTTATGTTTTAGGTAAGCCGAAGTAACCAGATAATCTGCATCAGATAAAATCCAATTTCATTTTCAAAATAACGCCCCAAAGGAAAGGTAACCTGTCCCAATGAGAACACTTTTCTGAGTCACTCTGAGCCCTCGCTAGAGGAAGGACCCACAGCTCCCATTCTCTCTCCACCCCATGCTTCATAACAGAAAAGGATTCCTTCGACGTGGGTAAATGCCCATGATGTGGGGGTATCGGGCCCAGTAGCTAGGGGTGGCAAATTATAGCTCACTTCCTCTCAGCCGCTACCAAGAGCGGGAAGTGAAATTCTACCTGTCCTCTGGAGATTCCAGCCCAAGTCGCAGGCCAGTTTCCATCGCATTCTAGCGTGAGGCACAAAATCATGGAAAGTGCAATAAAGCTTTGCTCCCTGAAGTCTTCCGTGGGCTCTTTTCTGAAATTCACAAGCACACACACATCTTACAGAGTACGTCACTACACACATGCAAGAGGTCACGCACTAAAACCTGAAAAGCTAAGAAATTTTCCTGAATTAATACAGCTGATGGCAAACTAGTGCTTAGAGAATCTAAACCTGTGACTTTTACTAACACTGACTTTCACCCCATGCTTTGAGAGCCCAAAAATGCATGAAAAGGAGCAAAGTTGGTTAAGCAGCTACCGAGAGCTGGTGGGGGCATCCACTCCAGGCACGACCCAAACCTCCGCAGTCTCCACCCATAGCACAGGGTGTGGAACTCAGCTTCCGCCAGGAAAGGGAGAGCCGATCCCATGCCAGTGCTCCTCGCAGTGTGCCTGCAGACAGGGGCTGCCGGGACCTGCCTGTGACAAACAGGAAATGGAGAGCAGGGCAGAGAAACCTTTACAGCAAGTGGACACCACCATGATGTCTCTGTGCGAGACTGGCTTTCCTAACATCTCATTGTTACTGGTTTAGTCAGACCTTTGATCTATGATGAGTTGGAAACTGAAAAATAAACTGGTTGAGTGAAGAATGCGAGAGCGTTGGGAGCACCGCTGCGGACCCCGCTCCCAGTTTGGGCTCTGGTCTGAACTCCCGGGAGCTTTAAAAAGTGCTGAAGCTGGAGCCCCAACCCTAGAGACACTGTTTTAATTGGCATGGGGTGGAATTTCTTTAATTCCTAACTGATACGTTTCTAATGTGCAGCACAGGATTTGAGAACCATTTGTCTCATACCAGTAATGGATTCAGGTATGCACGGGGGAGTTAGTGCCCTGGGAAAACACACAAAGGTCATTCTTCATCCTGTGTTACTTTGAAAGTTGGAAAACTATTTTATTATGTTCAATTAAGCTTCACTATACACAGGGCTAAGATGGACTGGTGTGCGAAGATATAGTTAGGGAGGTACAATTCTCAATTGTAGTGTAGCATGCAAAACGAAAACACACGGCCCCAGAGTGTGCAGAACGGTGACATTTTCTTGAGGTGAACACTCATGTGTAACCAACATTCAGATCAGGACACAGTACTATTTGCCTTCATGTTGTGATATCTAAAATAGCTTCCCACTGAGAGGAGATAAGTTACTCTGACATTATGAATATGCCCTTTATTTTGATGTACAATAAATCTAGTTTAAGTTGGAAGACTTCAGAGACTAGAAACTAAAAGCGCAATGGTTCTTTCTGGTAAAGATAGTAGATTGAATATACACACATCTTCATTTGCTCATTCAGGAAATTCCACTAAAACTACAATCAGTGAATTTTTTAAAAGGCCTAAATCCACAAGAATGGGAAAACAAAGCTATTAAAACTTTAAAGAGCTGGGCCTGGTGGCACACTCCCACAATCCCAGCAGTGAGGAAGCTGAGGCAGGAGAATCACCGTGAGTACAAGGTCATTCCTGGCTACGTTGTGAGTGCCACTCTAGCCTGAATTAAATGCCAAGACCCTGTGTAAAATCAATCTATCTTAATAGAAGAATGCTTAAGTCAAGACAAAAAAAAAGCTTTCTTGAGGCAGGATCTCACTATATAGCCCAGACTAGCTTGGAATGCTCAGTGATCCTCCTCCTCAGCCTCACCAGTGCTGGGGTTGCAAGTGTGCACCACCATGCCCAGCTAAGAAAATCTTTTACAAAGTGCAACACATGGACAAATATGGTAAACATGAGTGAAAAGATTAGAACACAGGTATTTCCTTATACTATAAGCCATTATGCCAGAAACCATACTGCTCAACTTTCTATTATGTAGAAGAGTACATTTCCTTATTGCTACAGCCAATGTAAGTTGAGTTTCCTTTACTTGCAGCCAAAAGCACGATGACTGCAAAACAGTAGCACATACCTGAGGAAACTTTGGGAGCCAAGGTGTCTTAGAAAAGGATGAACTGGTTTGTGGTTTGCAGTAGAGGATAAAAATGGAAACAGCGCTTTTATCAAATAAAATTCTCTTTCCAAACTCGGGAATTTGTCATGATTGTGATGGCAATATTAGAAATATCAGCAGTTGGGCCACCTTGCCTTAAGCAAACAACTGGGTACTTCATGATGTTTCCAACACCTGGTTTTTTGTGTGTGCATGTGCGTGTGTGTGCGCATGCGTGTGTGTGTGTGTGTGTGATTAAAAGAGAAAGCCTGTTCTGGAGCCTTTTTAAAAATACAAAAAGTTTCAATGCCAAGCAAGCAAAACTACTCGGGGAGGAAAGTAGGTTGCTCTGCTTTGGTGATGAAACCGGCTACGCACCATCTCAAACCGCAGCACTGTGGTAGCACCTTGTTACAATGTGGACCTAAATGTCCCCCAGGAGTCTTGTGTGTTCCAAGGTGGAGATATGAAAGAGGACTGGGTTACAGGGGTCCTCCTTTCATCAGTTAATTAATTCCTGATGAGATCATAATTTGACCTCACATCCTAGGAAGGTAAGAAATCGGATTGAAGAAATTGGATCCTGGAGGTATAACCTTGGGGACTACATAGCGTTCCCAGCCCTTCTTCTTGGGCTCTTTCCTCCTTCTTCTTCCTGCTTCTTGGCCAGCATGAGACGAGACTCTTTCTTCCACCATATATCTTTCTGCCTCGACGCAACCTAACAACAATGAGGCCACTGAACCACGGACTGAGATTCTGAACCTTTCCTATTTTCAATGGTATATGTCACAGTGAGAGAAAGCTGGCTGACACTTATCTGAAATACTGTCAATGATCCCACGAGAAGTTTTCCTACCCTCTTGCAAGTATAGAGCCAGTACACCATTTATCATCTTTTATTTTATTTTAAACAAAGTGAACGGAGTATAGAATTCTCCTCAACCACCTGGAAGCTACTATTTACACAGAAACTTGAAATCTTTGAAGGACTTCTGAGAAGACATTTGTACTACCTTTGAGGCAAAAGGGAAGACCACTTGTCGAACCATTCAGTAAAGAGAACTTCATTCATGGTTTTGATTGCTCTATAGGTATACACATGATACATTGTTCCATCAAAGCTTTACAATCATCGTCATAATGCAAATGAAAGCCACAAGTGCTTTTTGAAATGCAGCTCCTCAAAAAAGTGAGAATCTGGAATGAAAATGTCATAAAATATAGTGGAGCACTGAGCTATGACTGGCCTCACATATGAAAAACTTGGGCTATGACTGGAATTTTAGTTTTCACTTACCACTGATGTCTTGAGTTATAACCCAGATTCTGGTCTTTCCTGGGTGGGATTAACTGAGAAATCCTGAACCAATGTCTCGTGAAGGATATAATGGGAGAATGTGTAGCCCCAAATTACACCAGAGACGCTGAAGGCTGTGTAGAGGAGCCTGAGCCTTCAACTGACCCTGTGGTTGGTGACACTGTCACTACAGCAGAGTTCACAGGCTCACAGGTGGACTGAGGAACTGGGGGAGGAACTCAGAGGAGCTTGCTACAGAGAACTTCAGCAACTCCTGGCTGAGCTTTCTGAAGAGAAGGGGCAGTAGCAACAATCAGAGCCACAAAAATCTTCTGAAACAAGGAAATCCTGAAAAAATCAACAGAGCTACAAACATTTGTAGAGAAGATCCACCCAGACAGAGAAAAAGCAACTCTTGTGTTTACTTGCGTAATGACAGTGTCCTGTCTTACTAAAGAACAGCATTAAAGGAAGGATAGACCCAGCCATCCCTCCGCTGGGTATCTTTCCAAAAGAAATAAAAGAATCATATCACAGTGATATATGCACACCCATGTTTATAGTGGCACAGTTTGTAATAGCTAAAACTTAGAAACAGCCCAGTTGCCCATCACTTGGAGACTGGATAAAGAAGATGTGGCTTTCTATAAAATGGAATACTACTCAGCCATAAAGAATGAGAAATTAGATTCATTCATAGGAAAATGGATACATATTGAGGATATACTCCTAAGTGAAATAAATAAGTCACACGTGTGTAAATACCGAATAGTTTCTTTGGTGCGAAAACTATAATAGTACATAAGATCCTAATGAGATAATTGACAATGTGAAATAGAAAGAAGAGGGCTAAAGGTGTAGGGGACATGGAAAGGGTAGGGGAAATATAATAAGGGAAAAAATATATGAGAAAATGAAAAAATGGAAATAAAGCATTTGTAAATGGGGAGGGGAGGATGGGGTGAAGGGAGGACAGGGACAAGGGGAAAAAATGAGAACCAAGACCTGTCATGTAGAGGTACAAGATCCCAACAATGAATGTAACTGTAGTGTATCCCTAAAATGTACCAATAAACCCAATAAGAGGAAAAAAGAAAAAAGAAATGGCAGAAACAGATAACCTTAGACCAGTTTTTAGTTCTGCAAAGGCTGAGACCCACTGAGCCAGAAGCTGGTCCTAGGGGGCTACAGACTCTCCCAAGGAGAAAGGACACCAGAGTCTTATGGAAAGGAACTCTTCTTCCTAACAATAACCACCTCCTATTTTATACCCTTCCTGCAAGCCAAAGATGTCAACTTGAACGGTGAGTGCAATATGAGATTGTTGTTTCTGGTAAACTAGGCACATTGGTGAATACACTAGGAAAATTATTGGTATTTCTGGTAAATTACACACATTATACAACCTTTTTTAAGGTTAATTAAGGGGTGCTTTGGGAGGTTTGGAATGCATTATGGGTATTTCCATTATTTCTTATGGGAAAAATAGTCTTGACTTACAACTAACTTGAGTTACAATGAGCCCTCATGAACAAATTCAGTTCATAGGTCAAGGGTCCACTACAGCCAGGGATTTAGCTCACTGGTTCCGCCACCTGCCTCACAAGTGCAAGGTCCCAAGTTTGATCCCTGGTACCAAAAAAGAATCAAAAAACTAAAAACCAAGCACAGGTCAAGGGTCCACTGTATCTCTGGAGACGAGGGTAGCTAGATATCATGCAGCATGTATTTGAAAGCTAGTTCTACTTGAATGATGTTGAAGTGGCAACATGGATTAATTACCATTTCTTTGCTGACAAAGACAGCAAGCATGGTGGCATAGATTTCACAGATCACGGACTTGAGTACAAATGAAATGATGTGACGTTAATTCAACTTGAAGAGTCTTCAAGGAATCTGGTTTTTCTTGATACAAGCCCACATTCTCCCAGGAAAATAAGCTTTCACTAATTTCATTTGCTAGTTTATAACCTATGAGTCAGAGTTTTCAGGTTTTCAGACCTTATCCCATCTAAGTCACTTGTATGTTAAGGCTGTGTTTTTATGCCTACAGCCAGCCCAACTTTTTAGCTTCTTACTCAAAGCACTGGAGCTTCTCAAAAATATTTGCTTTAGAATAAAATGTTCATTTTTATTTTGGTTAACAAATTTGAATTATTTCTGCTTTTCCAGGTATAACCATTAAATCTTGTACATTATCATAAAATTAAGAAAACAAAATTCAAAGGAAGTATCATTTTATAGCCTGTGAAGTAAATTTCCAATGTAATAAAATAAACTACATAAAAATATTGGTATTTATGTGCATTTGGGGGAGAAAAAGCATAGTTCATTGCGTTACTTATATTTGCAATAATTTTTGTGTCTCCTAAAATGTTAAACAGTAGAATTTTTTAGAACTCACTGTCCTGAACTATAGAAAAGATTCTAAAACAGTATGCAACAAGTATGTCACACCATGGATAATTTCCAACATGAACTTAATCATATGTTGCCTTGGAAACCAGTAGTTAAATTTTAAAATATAATCTGATCCAAGACCTATAATGTCTGATGGAAAGCTCCTAGATAATCGGAATTACTTTTTTAGGTTTAATGCATTAAAAGCCTACTTTGGAGACATGACAAGTAAATACAATGGGAGTGCCTGGATTAGGTCTGGAACAGAAAGAGAACATTAATGGAAAAACTAGTGACACACAAATAAGGTCTGGAGTTTAATTAATAACAATGTATAGATGTTGAGATTTTAATTTTGTTACAGGTCCTATGGTAAAGTGTTAACAATAAGAGAAACTGAGCAAAGAATAGAGATCTCTGTATTATCTTTGCAACTTTTCTGTAATGTTAAAATAATCTAAAACAATTTTTTTAAAGTCTACTTGCAAATTTTAACAAGGCTTAATCATGCATTCAATAAAACCTTGTGGAGTGCACCAGACCTATTCCTGGTGCCAGATACACAGAGCTAAGCAAAATAGATCCATGGGATCTACCCCGGGAATGCTCAGAGTCTAGTGGTCAGGAAAAACATTAATTAAGCAGTCGGAAAGTTTACACAAATTGTAACTTCAGCCTGCAGTAAGTATATAAAGGAAAAGTGCACGGGGGAACAGAGGTGCAAAGCCAGAAAGGTCTCCCTGAGGCCATGGTTCTTAACATGAGACCTTACAAATGACAAGGAGCCAGCCACGCATTGGCAGCAGAAAGAGGGAGGAGCTTGCTGACAGGGGAGGGTGAAGGGGCCAGGAGCGCATCCCAGGGTGCCCTGAACACGACGAGAGCCTGGGAGAGGGAGGCCAGCTGAAGAGCCAGACCATGAGGACCCTCAAGTTTTAGGGTTCTCCAGAGTCATACAGAAGCCAGTGGATACTTTAGTCAGAGGAATGGCATGATCTAATTGGTGCTTTTAAAAGATCACCATGACTGCTACATGGGATGTGGACTAGAAACAGCAATACAGACAGTGTCAGCTTCTGGAACTCTCAGTTTAAAAACAAAAATTTAAATTCTCAATTTCTAAGTATCTTTGATCTTAAAAAATCTCTTCAAATAATAATGTCATTTTGCATGTTTCCACCATTTGCTTTGAACCCACCACCATAATTTCAGAGGAAAAATGGAGTCCCAAATAGCTCCCAACTTAGTCTGGATATGTCCCTTAGAATACCTAGAATTAAACATGGTTGTGAACAAAAGCACAAGGTAGATACCAAAGGCCTGCCCATAACCTGGAGTTTGGTAGGATGTCCACAGCAGAAATACAAAGGGTCCAACACTCAGGGATCTCAGCTTTCACAAGACAAAAGGAATGCTGAGCATATCTTGTTTTCAGGACCATGAAAGCTCTGTGGACACCCCACTAGTGCCAACTTGGCACTAGCCCAGATCTAAATATAGCAAATCCCAGCCTGCAGAATGGCACTATTTTTGATTCCCATTTAAAATGTACAGTGTTGAGTGTCATCCTGTATTACTGCATGCTGAGTCTGAAGGTATTGGTGTGTTGTCCTCTTTGACCTAGGAAAAGAAACATGTCTTCCAAACTTGATATAAGCAGTGGCATTTCAATAATAAACAGCCTGTAGTGCTGGTTGGGAACTCTTACACGTGAGTCTCCAGAGACTTACACTCTACACAGACAACTGGATTTTCTCAGTCTGTAAGATTATACAGCATTCACAGTCTCACTCAATATTATCGAAATCTACTGTAAGGTCTATCAGGATCAGAAGAAAGAGATTGGATATTGATTGAAGTCTATGATATAAGACAAAAAACATGTATACAAAGCCCTGGGAACCAATCAGCTATTAAACTGACTTTGCATTAAACTGTTCCTTTTCTCTGGAAACTGCCTCTTCCCCACAGCCAGCAAGGTGAAGAAGAGAGCCTCTAGCAGCCATGGTGGGGTAGACTTGACCCTACACCAAAACTGCTCACTGAACAGGATCAAGAATGTACGTGTGACATACACTGGGCCAGTGTCACTTCTCCAGGAATCTGGATTTAGAAGTGAGAGATTTTTGCTCAATCTGTCTACTCTCTTGAATAGAGGACAAGTAAACACTAGAACTGCTGGCAGTGGCTATTTTTGACCATTTGGACAAGGAAATAGAGAAACCAGCTTGCAGAAAGAGATAAGAATGGAGGGTCTATAAAAAAAGGAGAGAATGAAGCCTTCCTGTTTCCCCTAAAACACTCAGGACCTGATTCCAGCTTGTAGCAGCTTTCCCTCCCTTAAGCCTACATAGGATGGCAGTGCCCTTCGATAGCCTCTATTTTGCTTAAGCTAGTTCAAGGGAAATCCCAACAAGTCATCACTAACATCCAGGCCTTTCCATTTGATTTACTTTCAAATAACAGAGCCAGCTTGCCCAAACACTTTAAAGCCAAGAATTAATTCCAGCCTTTCAAAGCAGATAGATGAAAATAAATGAAAAATTCTTATCCTTAAATGTTAGGGTGGGGAGCAAGGCACAAAATTGTAGGACTATCAGAATTACTGTTCCACTATAGATCATATTTATCTATAAATCAAGAAATGAAGTCTTATATACATTAGAAAGATTACAAAGAAATCAACCAAAGTAATAATAGTTTCCGTTAGGCTTACAAGACATTTTTGTTTCTCATCATATTCCTCCGTGTCTGTAAGTAGTTAAATACTTTACAACTTTAAAGCACTATAGCTCCAAAGACTATGTAGCAATATGTAAATGTGTTTATCATGTAATTATACATTTTTTAAAGTAGAGCATGAAGCAGCCTGACTGGCATGTTTGCTGCACACAAAACGAGCTGTCCCTTTGCCATTGCACACACGAGGACAAGGCCGTTTCTCACAGACTGTTCCCAAATATGCTCAGTCGTGCCCCTCTCCCGCCATGCACCCTTCTCATCCTACCCCCACCCACCCCACGCTGCTCATCTCCCACTAGCCTTCCACTGCCCTCCCCGGCTCCCCGTTCTGGCTCCTGCTTGCCTGCATCTCTGCCCTCTCACTCGCTGGCTCCGGATCTGCCTCTGTTCCAATCAGCCTGTCTGAAATAACTTCATGGCAAAGGACCGTCAGGGCATTGTAAACAGAGTACCCCCAGCGGCGATCCAGGCAGAGCCACCTCTTTGGAACATAACACTAGCCAAGCCAGAAATGGGTAAGGAGCGAAAGGTAACATCCAAAGCAAAGGCCATCATGGACTCAGACAGTCTGTAGCTATTGCCATAGCACAATGTTTAATCAAACAATTCGAAATAGAATGGTGGGTATTAAGAAAATAAGTGGCACATCATTTACATGCCCAAGAAAAGTGGGCAAGGCTCTCTGGAGCCATGAACTGATCCTGTGGGTTTTCTTCGTATTCAGAGCAGCTTTCATACACTGGATAGGGTATGGTGCCAGACACTCAGTGTGCATCATCTTACGTAATGCTCCCAACCACCTGTGAGACTACTATTATCATTCCTATTTTTCAGAAACAAAATTGCTGAGCTGAGAGGTTAAGCTTCTTATGCAAGTTTAAAAGGCTGGCAAGTAGCAGGCCAGAGTGGACTTGTCTTCCTGTTGGCAGAGTGTGTGGTCTTTATATTGACACCAAGGGCCAGGGGTTTAGTTTAGTGCTTCCACCACCTGCCTTGCAAGCGCAAGGACCTGAATTCTCCCCGGTACCAAAAAAATTTTTTTTCCACATATATTGACATCAAAACCTCCAGCCCGGTCTTAGATAGACCACCCAGAGAAAATATATCTGAAAGCTCTTTTCTTCTCTTTTTCTTAGTTCTGGGAATCAAACCCACAGCCTTACACGCGCTAGGCATCCGCTCTACAATTGAGCTACATCCCCAACCCTTCAAAGAAAGCATATCTGAACCCTAGTGCTTACTTATTTCTAAGCCCAAGTGTTAGCTGGTACTTATACTGTTTTATAACCCCAAATATCTAGTTTATTGTAAATTTGTATTTAAATGCAAAATACATATCAGAATAAACACTGTAAATACTACCATATCATCTGACATCAATAATATATACAATGTTAGTATCCACACGACCCTTACATATTCTAAATTCAAAATAAATCAGAAAAAATTTTATCATTTCATATCAATGATAATTATTTATAACTATTACACTTGATCTTAGCCAACAGGCCGAGAAGCAATACTTATTCATAACTATTTACAAAACACTACCAGTCATATAGTATAAGGAAGTAGAAAGCTTATTCTTGTGATATAAACAGAATATGAACAGGAATAAGTATTTATTGCATTCATGTTACTAGTAAGATACAAATTTTATAACTTACTCATGTTAGAGAGCTTAAGAGTTATATTAATATTTACCATGAAGACCAATAATAACCACTACAAGAGAGAGGGAGAATTCCACATTTTCTTTCTCATGATTCTTGTAAATGAATACTACACATTATTTTTTTTAAACTACCATTTTTTCTCATTTAAGAATAGAAAACCTTAAGAAGAAAATAAGGACACATAAGTAGAAGTTACAATCGGTCAGGTGAAATGATCACAAAATGCCATTTGGTTTATTCTCAGTCTCTAAAGAG
Source organism: Fukomys damarensis (assembly GCF_012274545.1). Taxonomy (NCBI): domain Eukaryota; kingdom Metazoa; phylum Chordata; class Mammalia; order Rodentia; family Bathyergidae; genus Fukomys; species Fukomys damarensis. The sequence continues at coordinate 2,141,801 of NW_022900933.1, forward strand.
AGCGTCTGTTTAATTCATTCATGGTTGGTGATGTTTTTCTTTCCCTCTAACCACTATCATTATATTCTTTCTCTTTCTGTGCAAAAGTAATTAAGTCCCCAGTTTCTGCAAAGGAAACTGAAATCATTCATTCATTAGTCCCACAAACTTGACTTAGTACCACAAAGCAGTAGGCCTTTTGCCTAGGTTGAAAATAAAGATAAGCCCCTGGCCTCCCTCCTGGGGCTCTACGGGAGAGGCAGGTTCGTGCGGGCAAACTGTCCCAAATAGAGGGCTCCACACAGGTGAGCACACAGCCTGACAGCACCAGGGAGCTCTGCAGAGGACAGCACAATGCAGCAGAGCCTGCAGGGTAAACAGGAGCACTCTGTGGTGAGGAAAGCAGAGAGAGGGTACATGGGGCTGATGCATAACAATGCACTGAGAAGCAGAAGAGCACAGGACAATGCTATCATTATGACACCAGCTTTCTTGATGAGTTCATGATCAGCCTATGCACAGACCAGATCAAATGCGAGATTAGAAAGAAAAGTTGGGCTCCAAACCCAACAATCAATGATTGGTTGTGTGTGTGTGTGTGTGCGTGTGTGTATATATATATAT
>NW_022900933.1:2142445-2148717 GCF_012274545.1 Fukomys damarensis
TCCAAACCCAAATCAATGATTGGTTGTGTGTGTGTGTGTGTGCGTGTGTGTATATATATATATGATTGTGTATATGTTAAAATTAAATTATTAAAATATGTAGAGCAATGAGAGAAATATTCAGTACAAAATAAAATCATGTGTGTGTGTGTGTCTTTGGATACAAAAAAAAACAGAACTGAAAGGATATATATCGAAATGTGACCACTAACCAGGTCTGAGTGGTGGGATTATGAATAATTATGTTTTAATCTCTCTTTGTTTCTCTGCCTCCCAGATTCTCTGCACTAAGCACACATTATCCGGCAATTAGGAAGGGGTGGGACATGTGTACTGATGTGGAACAGTGCAAGTTAGGTTCAGAAAGGGCCCGCAAAGAAGTCTAGACTCTGTACCAGGGAAAATGAAGTTATTCCAGACATTTGGTCTGGGATATGAGAGGGACAGACTTGCCCTTTGGGGGAGTCTTATTCAAGGATGAAACATAGAGTGAAATAATTTGAAGCTGGGCAAAAGATTGCATGGATAAAACTAACAGGGTTGAGTGGGATGAAAAGAACATGTTGTGCAGAAGAGACAGAACCTGCTAACTGAAAATAGAGCAAGAGGAAAAGGCACAGGTTGAGGCTGGGTCCCTGGCTCAGGCAACTGTATAGACACAGATATTGGATCCTCAAAAGTATGAGAAGGAAGAGGCATGTCTTAGGATAAATTTGGTTTTATGTATGAGAACCCGGGAGCGTATTCAAGAAGGAATACTGGTAGAAAGTTTGAAATATGGATCTGGGCTCAGAAACACTAGAACTAGGTATACAGACACACAGAAGACCATGAAGCATGGGGTTAGAAAACGTTAAAGTTGTAACAGCTGTCAGAGTGCTCAGAAACACTAATGAGCGGAAAGAGGGAGGGTTGTGTGTTTGTTTTTGATTGACACATAGTATTTATACATATTTCTAAGGTACAAGGTGATGCTTGCATTCACATAAACACTGAGTAGTGATCAGCTCAGAGGAATTAGCATACCCACATCTTAAACTTTTACCATTTCCATATGGTGAGTACATTCAAATTCTTCTCTTCTAGAAACATGCAACTTTTTTAAAGAAAGGAACTAGAGCTATTATCAGAGCAAGGGGGGAAATTTTACTTCAAATCTGCAACTGCCAATAGAAAGCAATAACAGATGCTGAAAAAACAAGGTCATTAAATATAAAAGGTATAGAAGAAAAAAAAAAGGTACCGGTCCCTATCTGCCTATCTGCTCAAAGGTGGGTAAGAAGATGCCCTAGAGTCCATTGAGTGATCTCACTCTAAAAGGTGAGGCTTTCTTGAAAGCTGTCAAAGCTGTCCTACATCATGACTATTGGATGTCCACAGAGAGCAGCCCCAGGTCCCAGGCCTTGAATCCAGTTCATCTTGCCCACTGTCAGGTTCTAATCAACCTCCAAACAACTAGGGTTTAATTCCCTATACATGAAAACACTACTTCCTTATACAAATATACAGAAAAGAAGGTTCCCTCCCAAAATATCAATAATAAAATCCAGTAAAACAAATGAACTTATCCTTCCTCTTGACTTGTGGAAATGAATTTCTTACAGCATAAAGTGCTTGCCTTGGGTTTATTTCCAGCCAACTTCTGCTGGTCTTTGACACCACTGAGACCTCAGTCCAGTGGTCCTATCACCTTTTCTTCATCTCTCATTACTTTGACTTCTCCCTTCTCTGTATGCCAGATATAAATTCCAAAGTTAACCATTATACCTTCCTGGTATAGAGTTCCTCTCCCTATCATTTTATTGTACCCATGGGATAAATCTGCAATTCTGGTTAGATCCTTTTCTCCACTTGCTCCATCCTTTGTTATATCAATGAATAAAACAACCTTTCAATGGTTCTCACTTTAAATCTGCAACCAGAAGCTCTAAATGGCCCTGCAGGCTGCCAGACTACCTTTGTGTGCTGGCCTGGCCCTTTCACCTCCCTCTTCACAACTTCTCCTTCTATCTCTACCACCCCTTTAGTTTCCTATTTGAAAAAAACTACAGCAACCAGAAGGGAATCTCGACAGACTCCCACCGCCTCAGTAACCTGCCTTGCAGAGCCAACTCCACACACACGGCCTCTATCCATGTTCCTAGCTAAAGTAACATCCGCTGTGCTCTGAGCTTCATGCCAAGTCCTGTCCCCCAACATCACTCATTTCTCAAGCTACTGAGTCATCCGCCTTTGCATGTGAATATGCTGCGGTTTTTCCTGACCTCACTGTTTTCATTTCTTCTGCTCTCCTTTGCACAAAAATCCTTGAAGAGTCATCTACACTTACAGTTTCCATTTCCTCCCCTTAATATTCTTTGTCTTGCCTACCCCCTTGTACTGGGAATTCAACCCAGTGCCTTTACAATGAGCTACACTCAGCCCTTGTCTATTTTGAGAGAGGGTTTCAGTAAGTCACTGAGTCGCCCAGACTGATGCAAAATCTGTGATCCCCCTGCCTTAGCACCCCAGAGTGCTGGATTACAGATGTGTACCACCACACCTGGATCTTAACTCTCTTTTATGTACATTCTAATACATGTCATGTCCCCTTACTTGCTTGTGTCAGGATTCTTCCCAAGATCACCAATGAATGACCTTCCAATGCCAGACTGCAGTCGGTTATCAGGCTTTGTCGTACTTGGCCTTTCAGTAGCACTGGATTCAGCTAATCTGTTCCTCTGGAAACTCTCTTTCCTACAATCCAGAGCATCACGTGCTCCTGGTTTTTCCCTGTGCCTCTCTAGGAGGTCCTTCTTGGTCTCTTTTAATGATCGCAGCTCTTCTTCCCAACCTCCTCATGTCAGAGTGTCCCAGGGCTCAGTCCTTAAATCTCTTCTCCATTTCTATATGATCCTGAAGAGTTCATTGAGTCTTAATACCATCCACATGGTGGCAAATCCCTAGGGTACATCTCCAGTAAGACATCTCTAAACTCCAAGCTTAGTCTACATCTCCAATGCATGTAACAGTCCAGAAGTGTTAACCTGACCCCTTCAGCCCTACCTCTCAAGCTTCCCTACCCATTTCTTTTTTTTTTTCAGCTTTAATTGAGTTTATTGGTACATTTTAGGGTTACAGTACAGTTACATTCATTGTTGGGATCTTGTACCTCTACATGACAGGTCTTGGTTCTCACTTTTTCCCCTTGTCCCTGCCCTCCCTTCACCCCCTCTCCCCCTCCCCATCTACAAACACTTTATTTTCCCTACCCATTTCCGAAGCCATCTCCAATTTGGTCAAACCAGACCATGTGGATCAACTTTTGTTCTTCTCTTTCATGCCAGTACCATACCTAGGACATTAGGCAACCCTCTGGCTCTAACTTCAAATATTTTCAGAATATGACCACTTATCACCCCCCACTGCTATCTTTCTGGTTCAGGCCAGCCCTCCCTTCCCCCTCTCCCCCTCCCCATCTACAAACACTTTATTTTCCCTACCCATTTCCGAAGCCATCTCCAATTTGGTCAAACCAGACCATGTGGATCAACTTTTGTTCTTCTCTTTCATGCCAGTACCATACCTAGGACATTAGGCAACCCTCTGGCTCTAACTTCAAATATTTTCAGAATATGACCACTTATCACCCCCCACTGCTATCTTTCTGGTTCAGGCCATGTCATCTCGTCTCCATGACTGTAATAACATAATAACAGGGTGTTTCCATGACCGCCCCTGGGAGTAGCCATCAGATTGATCCTTTGAAAGGTAAGTCGAGTCACGTGACTGCTCTTTCAGGCCCCCCCTTCTATTGAGAGTCAAGCCAAGTGACTCACACCACACGTGAAGCCCTGCGCATCTGTGTCCCTGGGTCTCGGAAACGTCGTCTCTAACCACTCTCCCAGGTGCCCACCCATTTCAGCCACACAGCCCTCCTCAGGGTTTCTCCAGCACAGCAGGCACACTGCCTCTCGGGGACGGCCCTGGCCGGTCCCACTACCAAGCGAGTCCTCCTCCAGTTCCCTTACGTTTGTATAGCCTTTGCTCAGCTGTCAGTTCTTCCATGAGGTCCTACCTAACCATCCTACTTACAGTTTCAGTAATCTCAACCCCCAGAATTGTATATTTTGGTCCTGTTGCTATTATCAAAAAAAGCACTTATCACTTTGAAATATCTGAAACAACTTATTTGTTCATTGTCTTGTTTCTTTTCACTAGAATTTAAACTCCAAAAAGGGAAATATTTTCCACTCTTTGGTTCACTGATGTATTCCTGGCACGTGAATGGTGCTCAATTCACACTCACTGAGCAAATGAATCTATAGCCCTTATCAGACCATAAGCAATGCAAAGCTCACCATGAAGCTTGGACTATCTTCGTACCCTGATTTCATACACATAGGTATATATACTTAGTGCATATATTTGTGCTCAGTAACTTATTGACTTGAACAGGGTTTCTTTAAAGATGGCCAAATGGCCCATAAAAGTATCTTCATTTATCTGCGTCCCTTGACATTTCTTTTTTTCTTCAACCTGACGACTAGAATTTGTTCTGGACAAGGTACCAGCTTGTCTGTGAAGCTCATGATTCTGACCTTCATTGTGATGAGTCAGAGGTAAGTCCCCACCTACCTCCAAAGAGGTGAGTGGAATAGATATCAAGACATCATCCCATCCTTATACCTCTTATGTGACCAATTAGGAAAAGAGAAAGCCACCTTGTCTTCACATTGCATATATTCACCACAGTAGCTTTCATCTAAATATATTCCTCCAGACTTTCCCCGAGCTGTTGCTCATTCCTGGTAACAGCTAAATCAATTGGCTATATTGTACTGGTTTGTTACAGTGTGCTTGTTACCAGTCCAAGCCTGCATTAAAGGGCAGGATTATTTCACTGTGCTTGCTTGCCTGGCCCTCTTCCAGCTCTCTTGCCTCTGTGCAAAATGGCAAAATCTCCTTCTGCCTCTGACACAGTGAATGCCCTGAGAGTTGTCTGACTGTCCCTTATTTCTCTTCTCTTGCAAGTTTGTCTGCCTTCACTGAATCTGTGGCCCAAATTTTGGCAAGTGTCTACCACAAATGACCATGCCAAATGCATCTTTTTTGCTTTCAGTTTCCAGCACAGCCTTGGCCAATGTACTTTCCTCTTTTTGTCCTGTTATTGTATTACAAATGAAACACGTGCAGCTATTTGAGCAGTTACAAAAATATAATATGAACATATCACTATCTAAAATGTCATTTTTCTACTATTCTTTTTGTTTTGTTCTTCATTAACTACTGCTTTATTGTTATAATAATTATAATAATAAACTACCTTGAATCCTGTAATTTTACACAGGTTCTACATTGTCTTGGTGACCAAAAAGCCCACGATTTCTAATTAAAATATTCAAAGGTGACATTCAAATAATTTCCACAAGATATATTACTGCTTTCACTTGTTTCTAGAGTTAAAGAAAACATCCTTTGCCAATGGCAGGGGCGGGGGTTGAGGCTACAGCCCAAAGACTTCAAAGAGCATTCCAAGGTGTATTATTTTCTTTCAAGAAAATTCTAACACTATATAATTACTTTTATATAGAAAATGAATAAGTTGCTACTGCTAAAAGCAGCCACACAGAAACTACCCAAACCAGATTGGCCTTTCCTGAAACCAAGTGAAACAGTCAAACTAGAAAATATCTGCATGAGAAAGGCCCACAAGCAAAGCTCGTGAATTATTGTATCACAGAGAGGAAGTATTAAGGGAACAAAGTCATATGGGGAAAAAAAGTGATTTTTCTCATCTATGCATAAGGATGAGCGTGAGTCCGTGTTTTCTCAGAACCTGTAACGTTGATGGCAGCCCCAAATCCCAGAAAAATACCAGCAAGAAATGCATCTAGGAGCTTCCAAGACTTCTGGTTAAAAATAACAGCAAAAGCACCAATTAGGCTCCATCTATTGCTACAAAAATGCACTTAATAAAGAAAAAGCTACATTCCCACCTGCACGGAGATTGAACCGCAGCTAGTCCTCCAGTGCAAAGAAGAGAAGCTTCAGTTCTGAGGGCAGAACTACTGCCGGCCAGATCAGCCAGCGGGCTGGGGTGCGGGGGAAGGGGACCAGGCACAGGGAGCCCCTCTTTGCCACCCCACCCCTCAAAAAAAAAAACTGCTGCTGGGGCGGGAAAGCCTAGCGCCGGGCCTGGTCAGCCGGACCGGACCGAGCTGGATGGATTCCTCCTCCGCTCGGGCGGCTGGGTCTCGCCTCCTTCCCACCACCCCAGCGGTTCGCGCGGG
>NW_022900933.1:2149684-2161712 GCF_012274545.1 Fukomys damarensis
CTCGTCCCCTTCCTGGCCCTTCTCTTTCTCTCTTTCTCTCTCCCTCTTGCTCCCTCCCTCCCTCCCTTTCTGGAAGGCAGACCACGCCTGTGGACGGACCTCCGGGCCGGTGGGCGCAGGACCTAAGTTAAGCCGGGAAGGCTGAGATCGTGAGGGCCCCACCCGCCCCGGGAAACGGCCGCGGTGGGCGGTGGCTTTGCCAGTTCCCGGTGTTCTGAGAGCAGAAGACTTTCTCCCCTGTTGCCTAGAACATTGGAAGGAAGGCCCTGCACACTGAGAGCAGCCAGGCTCCGGGACGCCCTGGGCAGGCTGGGCACCTCGGCCGGCAGACGCCTCAGGCCGTGGGCCGCGTTCTCAGAACCTGGGCCGGGCAGAAACAGTGTAGGCCTCTCGGTAACACCAAGAACTACGCACCACTCTGGCTGCCCGCGTTTTCCCCATCATGAGGGCCCCTAAAAGGAGGGAAACTCAAGATGAACGTGCACCTAATCAGACGGATCAGTGTTAACTAAAGAAGATGCCGTACGCGATTCCTCAGTGTCTGCGCGTTTCCTGCAGACACAGCCTCAGCCTCGAACAGCATCTCGGGCAGGGCAGAATGGGACCTGAGGCCAGAGTGAGAAGCCAGTCTACACCTGCACCGAGGGCCAGGCGAGGACGGAGGGGAGGATGGGAGGAACCGCAGGAAAACGCAGCACTAACAGGAAGGCAAGAACGAAAAGATCGGGCCTGTATAGCCCTCATCCCAAAGTAATTTCTGCAACACTTCTGATAGTTTTATTGTTTCTGTGACAAACTGTGTAAAAAACACATGCATTGCACATGGGAAAAATATGTTGGTCACATTAATTTAAAATGTCCCCTTTATTTAAAGTTTCCCATATCTGTTATGAATTTAAAATCATTCATCATAACACACAGGACATTAATCTATGAATTCAATAAGAGAAACTGAAAAATAATTCAAGAAAAAACTTAACAAGAATATGAACGTGTTAGTTACTTTTCCCTCCTTTCTTCAACAGAATACCTGACCCCCAAAGTTAAAGGAGGCAAGGTTTATTTTGGCTCCATTAGCAGAGGTTTCAGACCATAATCAGCTGACTCCGAGGCAGGGTGGCAGAGGGGCATCAGCTCATGGTGGACAGAAAGTAGCAAAGCAGTAAGGGACTTTAACAGCGTCGTTTTCCCCCTTTTATCTTACTGGGACCACATGGGGTGGAGGTACTCACACCCATAATCCTAGTGCCTTCGGGCCTAGCCGCACCATAAAGCAGTCACAAACTCTAGATTCAGCCACCGCTGAAAAAGCATGGGGCTTTGAGTTTTTAAACACAAGCCGTAGCAATGAATATGCACAGACTTCAAAGACAAGGGGTTTTGTCCCATTAATGTTTATGTTATCTTGCCACAGTTAATGGATTTAAATTCTAAATATTTTTGCTTTGTTTTCCGAAAGTTCGAGGAATGTATGTAATTGGATCTGATCAATCATCTGATCAATTGAAAATTCATCATAAATATAAACAAAACAGACATTATACCCACACATACACATATATTGTGTATAAACATACATGTTCTCAGACTCATCTGGAAATAAAATGTGAAATAGAGCATTTACACAAGTCTTTCTGTAATAAAGTGATTGAAACAGTTAACTGAGCTGTCAGCTGGGACACACTTTCTTTCAATGCAGGCAACTGAATTCCTACAATTGTAAACTGATCATCAGTAAAAGGTAAATGACTGCTAGTGATTAGCACTTATGGGCAAAATATGATAGAATTTTTTAAGTGTTGAAGTGTTATTTGATGGACCATTTAAAAATTCCAGAATTTATTTTGAAGGGAAGAATTTTAAAATATTTTTAGATGACTGCATGCTATGTCTACCAGTCCACACAAACCCAAATACAAAAATTCAAATTTGTAACATATGAATTAGTTTGCCTCAAATCTGCTCTGAAATAAGAAAGAAAAGGTATGATTTAATGGATGAAAATTGAGGGTGGCTGATTGTTCACAAACTGGTTCACTCTGGTAGCCTTTCACGAAGTTTTCTCAATCAGTACCAATTATAATTTGATTTGTAGAAATTCAATCTTGTGTCTAACTTTTCAGGAATATTTCAGTGCATTAAGTTAAGGGAATCTCTCACATGAGTTTCCTTACCTGAATCATATCTTTTTATAGACATATCAGATTAGGTACTTACACTAAATGAGTTAAAAAATCTATTTATGTTGTAAAAAAAAGCTCCAAGTGCGTTGTGAAAGTGCAAGTGATGGGCACTTACCGTCTTTGCATCTGACACTAAAATAACTATGCTAAGTAATAACCTTAAAACCAAATGTGATCAATCACTGGGTAAAAATTCTATTCTAAGGTAAGCAGCCTGTCATATAATCATTTTTATGACATCAGACTTCACACTTTGAGAGGGTTAATAAAATAAAATCCATGGAATCTGGTCTCCCTTTTTCTACTCAGCAGCTAGGCATCAAAAATCCTGCTCTGTCCTCTTTCCACGGCAGGAATCAGTTGCCTAATCTCGCTGATTACCTATCGTGAAAGACATTGAAAGGAGGGAAAATGATTTTCCCCCTCTGGGAAATCAGTATAGTCTGCCTGCCTCCTTGGTAAAAGTAACTTGGCTGCTTGGGGAGCCATGAATGTTTAAGCTTTTATATCTAAGGGCAAACAGTGCTTTGTACAACCCTTTTTGCTCTTCACAAAGAGTGGATCCCAAAGAGTTTACACAGTGTTAGTGTTGAAGAGCGAGTGGCTTGCAGCCAAACCCAGAATCAGCCTCTGGGAAAGAAAAGTCATGGCCTTAGTGTTTTATTCTCAGAAGAGCCGTTTTGAATATTTAACCATCAAGTCGTCAGCTGTCCCATGTGGAATGCTGACAGGACCTTTCCTTTCCAATCCTAAGCATCACCTGTTTCCTTTCCATCTGAAAAGGGTTGGGGATGAAGATTCCAGGTGTCTATTTGGAAGTCAGGAAAGCATCTACTTTTCACGGATCCCATGACAAAGTCTGAGGCTCAATTCCTTAGAAAAACATTGAACTTCTTTGAAGAAAGTCTTGAGTAATTTCAACAAATAAATTCAAATTTTAGGATTTGACTATAGGGGAGGTATAGTCTCTCCCTCTGTTGTGTGTGTGTGTGTCTGCCTGCCTGCCTTTCTCTCTGACTCACCCTGTTCTCTCTCTGCCTCTCCCTTCTCTGCATATCTCTGTTTCTCTGTCCTTCTACGTCTGGGTGATGGCATCCTGGTGAAACTGTTCCCTCAGAGGACTCATCCACTGATGTGCTCAGGAGGTGAGCATGCAGGTGGAAAGCTGTACCCGGGTGGAGGCGGCTCCCAGGACTGTGACCCAGAGGCCATATTCTTGGCCCTGGCTCCTTCCTTCCCTGCCTGCTTTCTGACTACATGGGGTGAGCAGCCTCTTCCACCATGCCCTGCACTGTGCTGTCTCTGCCTGGAAGCCAGCCACCTTCAGACTGAACCTGCCAGAAAGTGTGAGCCCAACAACCCTCTCCTCTTCTCGTTGTGGGTGTCAGATAGCACTGGGAAAGTGACTCATATGGCATGTTTGTGCATGTGTCTGTCTGTCTGTCTGCCTTCCTCATTTTCTGTGTCTTCTTCTCTGTCTCTTTTCCCTCTCCCTCAGGAGGACCACACAATGATTAGAGAAAAACTTGGGGACAGACTGGGAAGACTCACATCGGACCTCACCATTTTCTACCTGTGCAATCTAGAATCTCTTCAACTATCTACTACTCAATTTTATCATCTTTAAAATAGAAACATTATATTTACATGGTAGCGCACACCTGTAATCCCAGCACTTGGGAGGCTGAGGCAGGAGGATCGCTGTGAGTTCAAGACCAGCCTGGGCTACATAGTGAGTTTCAGGGCAGTCTCAACTAATAGTGAGACCCTGTCTCAAAAAACAGAGATATTATACTTACAGTACTTTATAGCACTATTGTGAAAGATAAATGACTTTCATTCATAATGAGCTTACTAATAGTGACCGTCACTTCATATAAGTGTTGCTATTATTTTGTTCTATGAATCCATGGAACCCTCTGAGCATGAGTTTCCCCTTCAGTAAAACTGAATGATAATCTCTAGTTCACAATATTGCTGGGAAGATTAAATGAGATAATATGTAAAAATGCCTTACCAATGCCTGGCACATAGCACACGAACAATAAATATTACTCTTTCTTTCAGCCCCATACTTGCTCTGTCCATTTCTTATTATTAAAGTTAATTCACACTTTTAACTTCATTCACACTATTAGGATTTTCTCTGCCTCAGTTGCTTTTGCGAGTCTCTTTTCGTCCTTCCGAATCTGACAATAATCCCAAAAGGCAGGTCCTAGTCACCTAGGGAGCAGGCGAGCCTCAGGAAAGCAGAGCTGCTCTGTGACTACAGTTCTTCCTGTCCTTTGAGAAGCCAGGAGGATGGAAAGATTTGCTTCTGGATGGGACAGGGCCTGTGGTCCCTCTGTGGGAGGGACCCTGCTCGGTGATGGTGTCCTGAGGAAGTAAACCTCCTCGGAGTGACCACTGTGGTCTCTGCAGGAGGCTGGACCTTTTGCCCCTGGCTGCCCACTTCAGCAGAGCCTGGAGCCTCCCAGCCTGTCAGAGTTCAGAGCACGCACCTGTGTGCCTGATCCACACACATCTCAACAGCGCCCAGGGGCAGAAGACCAGAGCGCGCCCTCTGCTGGAGTCTGGCCATGCACCTTCCCTGACTCAATGCCCTGCCACAGGGGAGCCCCAATAACGGGGAGTTTGCACTTTCCACTATTTTTCTTGGGAATGGAGATTCCAAGTAAGATATGTCATGTAAAATAAAGATGTTTAACACCTTTTTGAACAGCTGTGTTGGTGGATATATTGTCAAACCTGCTACATACTCATTTTACAAATAAGCCTTTCTGTGATTTAAATGTCTAAAAATGCCATGCACACCACAACTTCAAACCTGGTATATGTTATTCATCACACAAGGTTTTCTGTAACATTAACTGTTAAAAATGCCAAACACGCTGCTGTAGTCATTAATACTGTTTGCCACATAGGCGCGGTCCTCCACCATTTGAGTTACAGGGCAGCCCTGCACCTCCTGCCCCTTGCAGGTGCGGGAGGCTGTGTGGCTGATTGTATCTGTGAACAGGATGCTTATCCCAGCTCGAGCTACTGTAAGACCCACGGAGGACACTTCTCCTCTGGAGTTTGTACCATAACATTCAACGACTGTGAGATATAAAATGAATTCACTGAAAAGAGTGTGATCAGAAGAACTTCAAATCCATTCTGTAAATACTACATTTGATTTCCAATGTTCTCTAAATGCTTTGCTTTCCAAAGACATACATGTGATCAAAATACAGCGACTATTTCCATTTTAAAATCTGTATATTTCAGTAAAAGACACACTGCCTTTACTCCCCTCGGAAAACTCTCCCTTAATTCGAATACACCTACCTCATCATTTTTGCCACTGTCTGAAGCAGCTCCGGAAGTTATTCTTCACGAGTGTCTTCAGCTGTGCTGTCCTGGCTCCCTCAGTGTCCTGAATCAATTCAAATTTCTTGGTCATTTTGACTTTGAGGAAGAGGCAAAAGTTGCACTGTGTTAGATTCAGTGAATAAGGTGGTGTGGACACAGCGTAATTTTCTTTTTATTGAGTTTATTGGTACATTTTAGGTGTACAGTACAGTTACATTCATTACTGGGATCCTGTACCTCTACATGACAGGTCTTGGTTCTCATTTTTCCCCTTGTCCCTGTCCTTCCTCACCCCCTCCTCTCCTCCCCATTTACAAACACTTTATTTCCATTTTTTCATTTTCTCATATTTTTTCTTTCCCTTATTACCTTTCCCCTACCCTTCCCACTTTCCCTACACCTTTAGCCCTTTTCTTCCTATTTCACATTGCTAATTATCTCATTAGGATCTTGTGTACTATTATAATTTTTCACATCAGAGAAACTATTCAGTATTTACACACGTGTGACTTATTTATTTCACTTACGAGTATATCCTCAATATGCATCCATTTTCCTATGAATGAATCTAATTTCTTCCATTATGGCTGAGTAGTATTCCATTTTATGAGCCTGCTTTCCTGTAGGATGGCACTCAGTGGCTTCACTTACCATTTTTTTTATCATATCTCATAAAGACACTCATAAAAGAGGACTTCTAGGGACCAAGGATTTGGCTCAGTGGCTCCACCGCCTGCCTCACAAGTGCAAGGTCTCGAGTTCAATGCCTGATACCAAAAAAAAAGAAGAAGATTCTGGAACTACTTCACAAGGTGGCAAGAATGATGGGTTACATGTGCGAAATAAGGGGGAGTTTTTGGTTTGGTTTGGTTTGGTTTGGTTTGGTACCACCTATTGAACTCAGGACCTCACACTTGCCAGACAGGTGCTGTGCCACTGAGCCACATCCCAGCCCTATGGGAAGTATTTTGAGGGAAACTAATGCTAATGTGCCTTCTGTAATAAATATTTTCTACTTAACATTCACGGCATATTTTTACCATACTTCATACTATATATGTTTAAGTATCACTAGTTCCTAAGGCAATTTATCAATGAACCATACAGAACACAAAATAAATTGTTGAAAAAAACATTGTATGTAGGGCAGAAATCAGAAAGAATAGAAAATTTAAAACTCCTTAGAATGCATCAATAAGACGGAGTCCAGAACGGATGTTGATTCACCCACATCTTGAATGATAACTGTTGCCAAAAGCAATTTTAGTGCTAACTCTTTGTCTTCTGTTTCAAGAACTATTAATTTGAGGATAATATAGTCACAACGCTTAGTTTTGTTTCATCATTATTTCCAGTGTCCATGATACCTATCTGTATATGTTCTTCAAATGCCCCAAATGACACAGAGGGCATGAACTGATATTTATCTCTTTATTTCTTTTTTCTTACTACCCAACTGGTGCTGAGACTCACAACTACCAGAAAGCGCACATCTCTCGAGGGAGAAGCTAAGAGCTCACACCCCACACCTTCCATGTTCCCGTGCACCGTCTCTTCCCTCACCCCTGCATGACCAACTCCTTATGGATTCCCATGGGCTTCAAAGAGTCAGCAGCTCTCTTCACCCCACTACCACACACCTCTAGTCTGTCACCCTGGGTTTCACGTCAATACCAAGGCATGAGAGAACTCCTGCTGGGCTCAAACTTCTACAGCCTGAAGATACAGGGGGCAGAGGTGGCACTGGAAAGACCTGTGATAACCGAGAATACAGGCTGCTGTATGCATTGGCCATTTTGTCCTGAAGGGACTGCTCTGAGAAGCTATCACTTATGCAGCCTCTGGCCCACAGGATTAAGCAATGAATGGGTCAGACTGGTCCACATGGTAAATGGTGATCAGCCCAACAGCACGCCCTTCTAAAGACGCACACCCGCGCCTAAGCCACTGCCTCCCCTCAGGCTCTGTGTCCTGGAGAGCCAGGTAGAGACACCAGCTCTCTCAGCCTTCCACCTCAGTCACTGGTGTATGTCCCAGCTCCACCAATCACCACCCACCACAGATTCTGAATTGGAAGGTAAGCGGAGAACTCATGAGTCATGAGAGTGACGGACAGTGACGGACAGCGGCGGCTGTGGCAATGGCTGCGGCCAGTTTCCAGTGTCAGTGTGAGTTTGTGAGCTATGCACACATCCAGTCGAATATCTCCGTGTGAAATTGTGGGTTTGGTTTTCTCTTTCTGTTGTAGGACCACAGGAGAACTTTGGTATGTCCTCGGTGCTACGCAGAGCATTGTCTCAGGGAGGGTCGGTCACCTTGCAGTCTAGCTGGACCCTGAACCTGTTCTGTGAGGATAGCAATCCCTTCTGAAGATCACGGAGTGAAACAGCTTGAACTAATACAGTGGAGCCTCAAGTTACGACCAGCCTGACATACGAACAACTTGGGTCGCAACCAAAATTTGAATTTTAACTTAAGAACAATCTTTAGTTATGACCCGAATGCCAGCCACTCGTGCTTCCAGATGGTCTCGGATGCAGATTTATCCGTGAAGAGTTCTGGAAGGAACATTACAGCATCCTTTCCTGTGTGGGGTCCTGGGCCAACGTCTCTCTGAGGACACTGAGATCCGCCTGTACTCAGGAGAGAGACTTGGAAGGCTGTGTAGGGGAGCCCGAGCCTTCACTGACCAACTCGAGTTACAACCAGCAGTCAAGGGTCCGCTGTAATGAAACTTCCCACCAGTTCTATTGCCCTATGGCCACAGGTGCACACATCACAGCATTATTAATAATAATTAGTAAAATAATGCCATCAATTCAAATGACCAAGGGAAAAATGGCGTAATAAATAACAATGTATCTATTCAATCAAATATTTTGAAGGAATTAAAATTATAGTTACGAAGACTATGGAAAATCTTACAGTATGGTATAATATTAAGTTGTAAAACAACCAAAAAAAGATAGATTTTCCAGATTATAAATGGTTATTCACTACAGTTTCATATTTGATAAAATATTTACAATAGCTAAATTCAAAACAGGATTGTAAAGTCTGCACGAATACGTACACACACCTTTTCCCAGCTCCGCTCTCTCCAGCGTGCTGGTTTTATGTGCACCATGCTGCCCACCTGTGCATTATTCTCTTCAGTAATTGCAATTATCCCCCTTCCAGAGAATGTGATGAAGTCTCACTAAAAGTCTTATCCTTCAGTCTCTCCATGTTCTCATCAGTAATAAAACAGGGCACCATGACAATGGGTACATGAAAAGTTTTATAGTCTCAAGTAGACCTAAAATCTTTAGGTAAGGGAGGGCAGGGTACGGGGAAAAAATGAGAACTAAGACCTGTCATGTAAAGATACAAGATCCCAATGATGAATGTAACTGTACTGTGTACCTAAAATGTACCAAAAGACTCAATGAAAAAATCTTTAGGTTTTTAAACTAATAAGGTGCTATAGGTGCACAGTTGTCTGATACTGTACCTAAAATGTACCAAAAGACTCAATGAAAAAATCTTTAGGTTTTTAAACTAATAAGGTGCTATAGGTGCACAGTTGTCTGAATGCATTGTAAGTAATAAGAACATCCGTGTTTGATGAATCCTTACTCGGAAAGATGCTTCTTTCCTGCACTCCAGGCTGAAGCCCCTCAAAGGCAGAGACTATGCTTAGTTTGCTGTTTGACTTGTGCTTCTCCCAGGGCCTGGTAGAGACCATGAAATCAAAACATACAATAGATGAAAGAAATCACCTCAATACACAGAAGCTTTCATCGGCAGCCTAGGGACACTTTCTCAAAGAATAGGCACAAGCAAGGCACAGTCACTCAGGATAAGATGACTGATCTCAGAACCAGGAATGTGATAACGTGTTCAGTTCCTAAGTGAGGAAACTGAGCTTCTGGGGCTCAGAGCTCAGAAGCCCTCCTGTTAGTCTCACTCCCAAAGGATCGTCTTTTCCGGGACACTGCACAATGCCCACTCATTCTGTCTGGGCTCAGAACAAATCCCCCCGTGCCCTCACCTCTCTCTCCCCTCTCCGCAACCAGACTGTGTGCTTCTCTTCTTCCGTGTCTTCTGGGTTCTGACTGAACCCTAGGCTCAGCAGACAGAAGGGAGCCTATCAAAAGGTTCTGTTATATTAAATTGAAGGCCAAAAACACCTATTTTCCAGAATCTGTGGATCTGTGTTGTGATCTATATGTTCTTATTTAAACAATGTGCCATCAAGTTGAACTGACCCTTCATCTTTGGGAGGTGGGTGATAGAAATAAAGAAATACATGATTTGTGTTGCTTTAAATGTAGGTAAGTGAATGGAATTAAATGTTTTCTTACTGATATTTTCAACACTCACCGCCATTAATAACCTGGGCCTGATTTGACAAACCGTTTGGGACTCATAGTTAATTAGGAGTTTGAATCTCCTCCTTTATGTGTAATCTTCTACTGTGATGTTCAGGAGACTTTTCATCTGTTTGTGTGTTTCTTTGTTTTTGTTTTTTTTTTTTTCATTGATTTAAGTAAAGCAGCCATCAGCTGGGCATCTAGGAGGTGGTGCGTGCGTGTTGCTTTTCTTGCTTTTCTCTTCTTTCCTTCCTGTATTCTACACTACTCTGAAGCCACTGAGACTTGCTTATCAGCGCAGTGGTGTCAAAGTTGCACACCTGCTATTAAGTTTTTACTGCACAACTCCAAACATTTAGGGGCTTAAAACAACAATCATTTATTAGTGTTCCATAAGCTACCTGCCAACAGGATGGTTCTACTAATCTGGCCAGGCATGGCTGGTCCTGGCCCAAATCACTTATGTATTTATGGCCATCAGGTAGATCAGCTTGGAACTGAACAGTCTAGAGAGCACTCACATGTTTTCTGAGCCACAGCATCTCATGGTCCTACAGAATAGACCAGGCTTCTTTATGATAGCAGAGAAATTCTAAGACAAAGTCAAACATGCAAAGCCATTTGAGCTCTACACTCTATGTTTCTGCCATATTCTATTCACCAAAGCACATACTAGGCTGGCCAGACTGATAAGGTAAAAGCAGGATGATGGTGGATGCCTATTGATGGGATTGCAGGAAAGAATTGTGGCCATTCCTGAATTCTACTGCATCGAAACAATGATTCAATACCACTATGTTCAGCACACTGATCAGAGACTTGAGAATGTCCTTTTGGCAGAACGTGACCTTTCATACCACCCCTTGATTCCACATCAGGAAAATAATCTCCCAATTACAGGTCAATAGAGGCTTAACTTCATTAAGCAAAATCTAACATTAAAAGTTTACTGACAACACTGATATTAGAAACTGCGACCTTTCACAGGGCATATAATTCCAGGCCTGACTCCTTAGAAATGAGGAGTAAGAAATTGAACGCCCACACAGGCTGGATCTGCATATGGTTGGTACAATCAGACACAGAACAAAGAAAAGCTGGGAGTTAGACTCAGCAGGGCTCTTCCCCCCTCAAGGATTCTAAGGAGTAGGGACCTAGAAAGCTAGGACAAGCCCTGTGTTTACCCACTGTGGGGCATTTATGATCATTTATTGTAAAGAACTGTTGATTTCCCTCCCCCACTTTATTTCTAGTTTCTTAGAGACATAAATATATCTTTTGCATTTACACTTCTTGTATATAATACAAAGCCTGGCTGTCGTAAAAATGGGGAGAGGGAAGGAATTATCCCTATGACTCAGAAAAAGACTAACCCGATATAAACACATTTATATTTTTAAAATGTCTTTTTGCAGCCAAATACTCAAAGATTCTGCCACATGAAAAAAATATAGACGCAAAATAGGTAAAAATAAGTGAATCCTTACAAAGCCATAAGAAACACTGCTGTTCAGTGAGGTCCAAAGGAAGAAGCTGGGAAGGCTGAAGTCATCAACCAGAGGAGAAAGGACTGAGAAATGCACGTTTTTACTTGATAAATAAAGAGGAAGCCTTGGATTTTTTTTAAACCTTCATCTAAATTTTTAGTTTATAATTAAACACCTAAAAGTAGGCATATATCCAATGTTAACTTCTTTACTGTTCTCTGACCTGAAGATCCAAGAAGTTCCTATTATACTATTATAATATTTCCTTTCAATCTCTTTCCAAAAGGCACTGGCTTGTAAAGGTACTGCACTGAACATTTTTAAATAATAATAAGCAAGTAAAGGACTGGGAAAAATAAAATTAAAAAAGAAGCCAGAAAATAAAGCCAAGAGAAGATCAGTAAATGCTGGAAGGGCCGATATACTTTGCCAGAAGCAGCAATAATTTGGTTTGAGGCTTCCCAGACACCAACAAAGGAGGAACTTGTGGTTTCTAACACCGCTATTCATGGTCAGAGGCTCAAAGCAAATTCACAAAAGTAAAAGTTTATTTCCAGTGCGAGTCTGGATGGTGAGTTTCCCCAGACAAGTTCCTAAGGAGGAACTCTTGCCATGTTCTAAGCAAAAGCCTCAAGAACATCCACAAAAA